>NC_079189.1:599191792-599492417 GCF_029499605.1 Hyla sarda
TGGGATATAAAAAAATTGTGTGCTGGATCAAGATATACAAATTAGGGAAATGGTTGGGAAATATAAAAAATATAAGAAAATATGTAAAAAACTATGGGTGCATGATTGGTATACAAATTAGGGACATGATTGGGAAATATAAAAAATAAGTGTGCAGGATTAGTATATACAAATTAGGGATATATTGGGATGTATAAAAAAATATATGATTGGGATATGTAAAAATTTTTGCAAACAAAATATAAATAGGTGCATGGTAAATAAAAAAACATAAAAACTAACTTTAAAAACTTTGTAAAAAAAATAAGTGCGTGATTGGTATAAAACTTAGGGACATAATTGGGAAATATAAAACCAAGTATACAGGATCAGAATATACAAATTAGGGATATATTGGGATGTATAAAAAATATATGGGATATATAAAAAAATAATTTGTAAAAGTATATAAAAAAAATTGGGTGCATGGTAAATAAAAAAAAAATAAAAAAAAAACGATGTAAAAAATAAGTGTGTGTGATTGGTATACAGATTAGGGAAATGACTGGGAAATATAAAAAAAAATATATGAGGGTTGCAAGAGGGTGAATGGGATTTTTTTTTAAAAATTATAAAAAATAACCTATGTAAAAAAAAAATGAAAAAGGTTGCAGGATTGGTATGCATATTAAATTAGTACTATGGCGCTTTTTTTTTTTTTTATAATTAACCCTCCATGCCCGGGCTTTTTTTTTTTTATAATTAACCCTCCATGCCCGGGCTGCAAAATGAAACAAAACAAACTTTAACTCACTTGCCTAAGTTCCCCCATTGCTCCGATGTCAGTGTAGTGTTCTCCGGTTCCTGTCTTCTTCTGCTTCCTGCGGGTCAGTTAGTCACGCTGCTCTCAGCGTATCACCGACCGCAGCCGGACATTGCTGCGGCTGGTGATATGCAGAGAGCAGCGTGACTCACCGACCCGCAGGAAAGGAAGAAGACAGGCACCGGAGAATAGGACACTGACATCGGAGCAAGGGGGTAACATAGGCAGGTGAGTAAAATTTAGTTTTGTTTCATTTTGCAGCCCGGACACGGAGGGTTAATAAAAAAAAAAGTGCCATAGTACTCCTTTAAGGACATGGCTGGGATAAAAAAAAAATTGTGCTGGATCAGGATATACAAATTAGGGAAATGGTTGGGAAATATAAAAAATTATAAGAAAATATGTAAAAAACTAAGGGTGCATGATTGGTATACAAATTAGGGACATGATTGGGATATATAAAAATAAGTGTGCAGGATCAGTATTTACAAATTAGGGATATATCGGGATGTATAAAAAATATGTTATTGGGATATAAAAAAAAATCTAAAAAAGGGGGAGCATGAGGGTGCATGGTAAATAAAAAAAAACATAAAATAATAACTTAAAAAACATTGTTAAAAATAAGAGTGTTTGGTATAAAACTTAGGGACATAATTGGGAAATATAAAACTAAGTGTGCAGGATCAGTATATACAAATTAGGGATATATTGGGATGTATAAAAATATATGATTGGGATATTTAAAAAAAAAATGTAAGCAATATAAAAAGAAGTGGTGCATGGGAAATAAAAAAACAAAAAAAACTATGTAAAAAATAAGTGTGTGTGATTGGTATACAAATTAGGGAAATGACTGGGAAATATAAAAAAAAAATATATGAGGGTTGCAAGAGGGTGAATAGGGAAAAAAATTATATAAAATAACCTATGTAAAAAAAAAAAAGAAAAAGAGTGCAGGATTGGTATAAAAATTAAAGGAGTACTATGGCGCTTTTTTTTTTTTTTTTTTTTTTTTTTTTAATAATTAACCCTCCATGCTCGGGCTGCAAAATGAAACAAAACAAACTTTAACTCACCTGCCTAAGTTCCTCCGTTGCTCCGATGTCGGTGTACTGTTCTCCGATCCCTGTCTTCTTCCGCTTCTTGCGGGTCGGTTAGTCACGCTGCTCTCAGCCAAACACCGACCGCAGCCGGACATTGCTGCGGCCGGTGATATGTTGAGAGTAGCGTGACTCACCGACCCGCAGGAAGGGAAGAAGACAGGGACCGGAGAATATGACACTGACATCGGCGCAACGGGGTAACGTAGGCAGGTGAGTTAAAGTTTGTTTTGTTTCATTTTGCAGCCCGGGCACGGAGGATTAATAATAAATAAAAGTGCCATAGTACTCTTTAAGGACATGACTGGGATATAAAAAATGTGTGTGCTGGATCAGAATATACAAATTAGGGAAATGGTTGGGAAATATAAAAAATATAAGAAAATATGTAAAACACTAAGGGTGCATGATTGGTATACAAATTAGGAACATGATTGGGAAATATAAAACTAACTGTGCAGGATCAGTATATACAAATTAGGGATATATTGGGATGTGTAAAAATATATGATTGGGATATTTTTAAAAAAATTTAAGGAATATAAAAAAAAGTGGTGCATGGGAAATAAAAAAACAAAAAAAACTATGTAAAAAATAAGTGTGTGTGATTGGTATACAAATTAGGGAAATGACTGGGAAATATAAAAAAAATATATGAGGGTTGCAAGAGGGTGAATAGGGAAAAAAATTATATAAAATAACCTATGTAAAAAAAAAAAAAGAAAAAGAGTGCAGGATTGGTATAAAAATGAAAGGAGTACTATGGCGCTTTTTTTTTTTTTTTTCATAATTAACCCTCCATGCTCGGGCTGCAAAATGAAACAAAACAAACTTTAACTCACCTGCCTAAATTCCTCCGTTGCTCCGATGTCGGTGTACTGTTCTCCGGTCCCTGTCTTCTTCCGCTTCCTGCGGGTTGGTTAGTCACACTGCTCTCATCGTATCACCGACCGCAGCCGGACATTGCTGCGGCCGGTGATGTGTTGAGAGCAGCGTGACTCACCGACCCGCAGGAAGGGAAGAAGACAGGGACCGGAGAATAGGACACCGACATCGGAGCAACGGGGTAATGTAGGCAGGTGAGTTAAAGTTTGTTTTGTTTAATTTTGCAGCCCGAGCATGGAGGGTTAATAAAAAATAAAAGTGCCATAGCACTCCTTTAAGGACATGACTGGGATATAAAAAATGTGTGTGCTGGATCAGGATTTACAAATTAGGGAAATGGTTGGGAAATATAAAAAATATAAGAAAATATGTAAAAAACTAAGGGTGCATGATTGGTATACAAATTAGGGACATGATTGGGAAATATAAAAAATAAGTGTGCAGGATTAGTATATACAAATTAGGGATATATTGGGATGTATAAAAAAATATATGATTGGGATATGTAAAAAAATTTTGCAAACAAAATATAAAAAATGGGGGGGGGGGGTGCATGGTAAATAAAAAAACATAAAAACTAACTTAAAAAACTTTGTAAAAAAATAAGTGCGTGATTGGTATAAAACTTAGGGACATAATTGGGAAATATAAAACCAAGTGTACAGGATCAGTATATACAAATTAGGGATATATTGGGATGTATAAAAAATATATGGGATATATAAAAAAAAACATTTGTAAAAGTATATAAAAAAAATTTTGTGCATGGTAAATAAAAAAAAACTAAAAAAAACTATGTAAAAAATAAGTGTGTGTGATTGGTATACAAATTAGGGAAATGACTGGGAAATATAAAAAAAAATATATGAGGGTTGCAAGAGGGTGAATGGGAAAAAAAATTAAAAATTATAAAAAATAACCTATGTAAAAAAAAAATTTAAAAGGTTGCAGGATTGGTATGCATATTAAAGGAGTACTATGGCGCTTTTTTTTTTTAATAATTAACCCTCCATGCCCGGGCTTTTTTTTTTTTATAATTAACCCTCCATGCCCGGGCTGTAAAATGAAACAAAACAAACTTTAACTCACTTGCCTAAGTTTCCCCGTTGCTCCGATGTCAGTGTAGGGTTTTCCGGTTCCTGTCTTCTTCTGCTTCCTGTGGGTCAGTTAGTCACGCTGCTCTCAGTGTATCACCGACCGCAGCCGGACATTGCTGCGGCTGGTGATATGCTGAGAGCAGCGTGACTCATCGACCCGCAGGAAAGGAAGAAGACAGGGGCCGGAGAATAGGACACTGACATCGGAGCAAGGGGGTAACATAGGCAGGTGAGTAAAATTTAGTTTTGTTTCATTTTGCAGCCCGGACACGGAGGGTTAATAAAAAAAAAAAGTGCCATATTACTCCTTTAAGGACATGGCTGGGATAAAAAAAAATTGTGCTGGATCAGGATATACAAATTAGGGAAATGGTTGGGAAATATAAAAAATTATAAGAAAATATGTAAAAAAACTAAGGGTGCATGATTGGTATACAAATTAGGGACATGATTGGGATATATAAAAATAAGTGTGCAGGATCAGTATTTACAAATTAGGGATATATCGGGATGTATAAAAAATATGTTATTGGGATATAAAAAAAAAATCTAAAAAAGGGGGAGCATGAGGGTGCATGGTAAATAAAAAAAACATAAAATAATAACTTAAAAAACATTGTTAAAAATAAGAGTGTTTGGTATAAAACTTAGGGACATAATTGGGAAATATAAAACTAAGTGTGCAGGATCAGTATATACAAATTAGGGATATATTGGGATGTATAAAAAATATATGATTGGGATATATAAAAAAAATTTGTAAAAGAATATAAAAAAAATTGGGTGCATGGTAAATAAAAAAACAAAAAAAAAACTATGTAAAAAATAAGTGTGTGTGATTGGTATACAAATTAGGGAAATGACTGGGAAATATAAAAAAAATTATATAAGGGTTGCAAGAGGGTGAATGGGAATTTTTTTTAAATAAAAAATAACCTATGGAAAAAAAAAAAGAAAAAGGGTGCAGGATTGGTATGCAAATAAAAGGAGTACTATGGCGCTTTAAAGAAAAAAAATTATTAACCCTCTATACTCGGGCTGCAAAATGAAACAAAACAAACTTTAACTCACCTGCCCAAGTTCCCCCGTTGCTCGGATGTCGGTGTACTGTTCTCTGGTCCCTGTCTTCTTCCTCTTCCTGCGGGTCGGTTAGTCACGCTGCTCTCAGCGTATCACCGACCCCAGACGGACATTGCTGTGGCCGGTGATATGTTGAGAGCAGCGTGACTCACCGACCCGCAGGAAGGGAAGAAGACAGGGACCGGAGAATAGGACACTGACATTGGCGCAACAGGGAAACGTAGGCAGGTGAGTTAAAGTTTGTTTTGTTTCATTTTGCAGCCCGGGCACGGAGGGTTAATAATAAATAAAAGTGCCATAGCACTCCTTTAAGGACATGACTGGGATATAAAAAATGTGTGTGCTGGATCAGGATATACAAATTAGGGAAATGGTTGGGAAATATAAAAAATATAAGAAAATATGTAAAACACTAAGGGTGCATGATTGGTATACAAATTAGGGACATGATTGGGAAATATAAAACTAACTGTGCAGGATCAGTATATACAAATTAGGGATATATTGGGATGTATAAAAATATATGATTGGGATATATTAAAAAAATATTTAAGGAATATAAAAAAAAGTGGTGCATGGGAAATAAAAAAACAAAAAAAACTGTAAAAAATAAGTGTGTGTGATTGGTATACAAATTACGGAAATGACTGGGAAATATAAAAAAAATATATGAGGGTTGCAAGAGGGTGAATAGGGAAAAAAAATTATATAAAATAACCTATGTAAAAAAAACAAAACAAGAAAAAGAGTGCAGGATTGGTATAAAAATTAAAGGAGTACTATGGCGCTTTTTTTTTTTTTTTTTATAATTAACCCTCCATGCTCGGGCTGCAAAATGAAACAAAACAAACTTTAACTCACCTGCCTAAGTTCCTCCGTTGCTCCGATGTCGGTGTACTGTTCTCCGGTCCCTGTCTTCTTCCGCTTCCTGTGGGTTGGTTAGTCACACTGCTCTCATCGTATCACCGACCGCAGCCGGACATTGCTGCGGCCGGTGATATGTTGAGAGCAGCATGACTCACCCACCCGCAGGAATAGGACACTGACATTGGCGCAACAGGGAAATGTAGGCAGGTAAGTTAAAGTTTTTTTTGCTTCATTTTGCAACCCGGGCACGGAGGGTTAATAAAAAATAAAAGTGCCATAGTACTCCTTTAAGGACATGACTGGGATATAAAAAATTTGTGTGCTGGATCAAGATATACAAATTAGGGAAATGGTTGGGAAATATAAAAAATATAAGAAAATATGTAAAAAACTAATGGTGCATGATTGGTATACAAATTAGGGACATGATTGGGAAATATATAAAATAAGTGTGCAGGATCAGGATATACAAATTAGGGATATATTGGGGTGTATAAAAAATGTATATGATTGGGATATGTAAAAAATTTTGTAAACAAAATATAAAAAAGGGGAGTGCATGTGGGTGCATGGTAAATAAAAAAACAAAAAATAACTTTAAAAACTTTGTAAACAATAAGAGTGCGTGATTGGTATACAACTTAGGGACATAATTGGGAAATATAAAACTAACTGTGCAGGATCAGTATATACAAATTAGGGATATATTGGGATGTATAAAAATATATGATTGGGATATATTAAATTTTTTTTAAAGAATATAAAAAAAAGTGGTGCATGGGAAATAAAAAAACAAAAACACTATGTAAAAAATAAGTGTGTGTTATTGGTATACAAATTAGGGAAATGACTGGGAAATATAAAAAAAATATATGAGGGTTGCAAGAGGGTGAATAGGGAAAAAAATTATATAAAATAACCTATATAAAAAAAAAAAAACAATAAAAAGAGTGCAGGATTGGTATAAAAATTAAAGGAGTACTATGGCGCTTTTTCTTTTTTTATAAGTAACCCTCCATGCTCGGGCTGCAAAATGAAACAAAACAAACTTTAACTCACCTGCCTAAGTTCCTCCGTTGCTCCGATGTCGGTGTACTGTTCTCCGATCCCTGTCTTCTTCCGCTTCTTGCGGGTCGGTTAGTCACGCTGCTCTCAGCAAAACACCGACCGCAGCCGGACATTGCTGCGGCCGGTGATATGTTGAGAGCAGCGTGACTCACCGACCCACAGGAAGGGAAGAAGACAGGGACCGGAGAATATGACACTGACATCAGCGCAACGGGGTAACGTAGGCAGGTGAGTTAAAGTTTGTTTTGTTTCATTTTGCAGCCCGGGCACGGAGGGTTAATAATAAATAAAAGTGCCATAGTACTCCTTTAAGGACATGACTGGGATATAAAAAATGTGTGTGCTGGATCAGGATATACAAATTAGGGATATATTGGGGTGTATAAAAAATGTATATGATTGGGATATGTAAAAAATTTTGTAAACAAAATATAAAAAAGGGGAGTGCATGTGGGTGCATGGTAAATAAAAAAAACAAAAATTAACTTTAAAAACTTTGTAAACAATAAGAGTGCGTGATTGGTATACAACTTAGGGACATAATTGGGAAATATAAAACTAACTGTGCAGGATCAGTATATACAAATTAGGGATATATTGGGATGTATAAAAATATATGATTGGGATATATTATTTTTTTTTTAAAGAATATAAAAAAAAGTGGTGCATAGGAAATAAAAAAACAAAAAAACTATGTAAAAAATAAGTGTGTGTGATTGGTATACAAATTAGGGAAATGACTGGGAAATATAAAAAAAATATATGAGGGTTGCAAGAGGGTGAATAGGGAAAAAAATTATATAAAATAACCTATGTAAAAAAAAAAACAATAAAAAGAGTGCAGGATTGGTATATAAAGTAAAGGAGTACTATGGCGCTTTTTTTTTTTTATAATTAACCCTCCATGCTCGGGCTGCAAAATGAAACAAAACAAACTTTAACTCACCTGCCTAAGTTCCTCCGTTGCTCCGATGTCGGTGTACTGTTCTCCGGTCCTTGTCTTCTTCCGCTTCTTGCGGGTCGGTTAGTCACGCTGCTCTCAGCAAAACACCGACCGCAGCCGGACATTGCTGCGGCCGGTGATATGTTGAGAGCAGCGTGACTCACCGACCTGCAGGAAGGGAAGAAGACAGGGACCGGAGAATATGACACTGACATCGGCGCAACGGGGTAACGTAGGCAGGTGAGTTAAAGTTTGTTTTGTTTCATTTTGCAGCCCGGGCACGGAGGGTTAATAATAAATAAAAGTGCCATAGTACTCCTTTAAGGACATGACTGGGATATAAAAAATGTGTGTGCTGGATCAGGATATACAAATTAGGGAAATGGTTGGGAAATATAAAAAATATAAGAAAATATGTAAAACACTAAGGGTGCATGATTGGTATACAAATTAGGGACATGATTGGGAAATATAAAACTAACTGTGCAGGATCAGTATATACAAATTAGGGATATATTGGGATGTATAAAAATATATGATTGGGATATATTAAAAAAATATTTAAGGAATATAAAAAAAAGTGGTGCATGGGAAATAAAAAAAAAAAAAAACTATGTAAAAAATAAGTGTGTGTGATTGGTATACAAATTAGGGAAATGACTGGGAAATATAAAAAAAATATATGAGGGTTGCAAGAGGGTGAATAGGGAAAAAAAATTATATAAAATAACCTATGTAAAAAAAACAAAACAAGAAAAAGAGTGCAGGATTGGTATAAAAATTAAAGGAGTACTATGGCGCTTTTTTTTTTTTTTTAATAATTAACCCTCCATGCTCGGGCTGCAAAATGAAACAAAACAAACTTTAACTCACCTGCCTAAGTTCCTCCGTTGCTCCGATGTCGGTGTACTGTTCTCCGATCCCTGTCTTCTTCCGCTTCCTGTGGGTTGGTTAGTCACACTGCTCTCATCGTATCACCGACCGCAGCCGGACATTGCTGCGGCCGGTGATATGTTGAGAGCAGCGTGACTCACCCACCCGCAGGAAGGGAAGAAGACAGGGACCGGAGAATAGGACACTGACATTGGCGCAACAGGGAAACGTAGGCAGGTAAGTTAAAGTTTTTTTTGCTTCATTTTGCAACCCGGGCACGGAGGGTTAATAAAAAATAAAAGTGCCATAGTACTCCTTTAAGGACATGACTGGGATATAAAAAATTTGTGTGCTGGATCAAGATATACAAATTAGGGTAATGGTTGGGAAATATAAAAATATAAGAAAATATGTAAAAAACTAATGGTGCATGATTGGTATACAAATTAGGGACATGATTGGGAAATATATAAAATAAGTGTGCAGGATCAGTATATACAAATTAGGGATATATTGGGGTGTATAAAAAATGTATATGATTGGGATATGTAAAAAATTTTGTAAACAAAATATAAAAAAGGGGAGTGCATGTGGGTGCATGGTAAATAAAAAAACAAAAAATAACTTTAAAAACTTTGTAAACAATAAGAGTGCGTGATTGGTATACAACTTAGGGACATAATTGGGAAATATAAAACTAACTGTGCAGGATCAGTATATACAAATTAGGGATATATTGGGATGTATAAAAATATATGATTGGGATATATTAATTTTTTTTTAAAGAATATTAAAAAAGTGGTGTATGGGAAATAAAAAAACAAAAACACTATGTAAAAAATAAGTGTGTGTGATTGGTATACAAATTAGGGAAATGACTGGGAAATATAAAAAAAATATATGAGGGTTGCAAGAGGGTGAATAGGGAAAAAAAATTATATAAAATAACCTATGTAAAAAAAAAAAAACAAGATAAAGAGTGCAGGATTGGTATAAAAATTAAAGGAGTACTATGGCGCTTTTTTTTTTTTTAATAATTAACCCTCCATGCTCGGGCTGCAAAATGAAACAAAACCAACTTTAACTCACCTGCCTAAGTTCCTCCGTTGCTCCGATGTCGGTGTACTGTTCTCCGATCCCTGTCTTCTTCCGCTTCTTGCGGGTCGGTTAGTCACGCTGCTCTCAGCAAAACACCGACCGCAGCCGGACATTGCTGCGGCCGGTGATATGTTGAGAGCAGCGTGACTCACCGACCCGCAGGAAGGGAAGAAGACAGGGACCGGAGAATATGACACTGACATCGGCGCAACGGGGTAACGTAGGCAGGTGAGTTAAAGTTTGTTTTGTTTCATTTTGCAGCCCGGGCACGGAGGGTTAATAATAAATAAAAGTGCCATAGTACTCCTTTAAGGACATGACTGGGATATAAAAAATGTGTGTGCTGGATCAGGATATACAAATTAGGGAAATGGTTGGGAAATATAAAAAATATAAGAAAATATGTAAAACACTAAGGGTGCATGATTGGTATACAAATTAGGGACATGATTGGGAAATATAAAACTAACTGTGCAGGATCAGTATATACAAATTAGGGATATATTGGGATGTATAAAAATATATGATTGGGATATATTAAAAAAATATTTAAGGAATATAAAAAAAAGTGGTGCATGGGAAAAAAAAAAAAAAAAAACTATGTAAAAAATAAGTGTGTGTGATTGGTATACAAATTAGGGAAATGACTGGGAAATATAAAAAAAATATATGAGGGTTGCAAGAGGGTGAATAGGGAAAAAAATTATATAAAATAACCTATGTAAAAAAAAAAAAAACAAGAAAAAGAGTGCAGGATTGGTATAAAAATTAAAGGAGTACTATGGCGCTTTTTTTTTTTAATAATTAACCCTCCATGCTCGGGCTGCAAAATGAAACAAAACAAACTTTAACTCACCTGCCTAAGTTCCTCCGTTGCTCCGATGTCGGTGTACTGTCCTCCGATCCCTGTCTTCTTCCGCTTCTTGCGGGTCGGTTAGTCACGCTGCTCTCAGCAAAACACCGACCGCAGCCGGACATTGCTGCGGCCGGTGATATGTTGAGAGCAGCGTGACTCACCGACCCGCAGGAAGGGAAGAAGACAGGGACCGGAGAATATGACACTGACATCGGCGCAACGGGGTAACGTAGGCAGGTGAGTTAAAGTTTGTTTTGTTTCATTTTGCAGCCCGGGCACGGAGGGTTAATAATAAATAAAAGTGCCATAGTACTCCTTTAAGGACATGACTGGGATATAAAAAATGTGTGTGCTGGATCAGGATATACAAATTAGGGAAATGGTTGGGAAATATAAAAAATATAAGAAAATATGTAAAACACTAAGGGTGCATGATTGGTATACAAATTAGGGACATGATTGGGAAATATAAAACTAACTGTGCAGGATCAGTATATACAAATTAGGGATATATTGGGATGTATAAAAATATATGATTGGGATATATTAAAAAAATATTTAAGGAATATAAAAAAAAGTGGTGCATGGGAAATAAAAAAACAAAAAAAACTGTAAAAAATAAGTGTGTGTGATTGGTATACAAATTACGGAAATGACTGGGAAATATAAAAAAAATATATGAGGGTTGCAAGAGGGTGAATAGGGAAAAAAAATTATATAAAATAACCTATGTAAAAAAAACAAAACAAGAAAAAGAGTGCAGGATTGGTATAAAAATTAAAGGAGTACTATGGCGCTTTTTTTTTTTTTTTTTATAATTAACCCTCCATGCTCGGGCTGCAAAATGAAACAAAACAAACTTTAACTCACCTGCCTAAGTTCCTCCGTTGCTCCGATGTCGGTGTACTGTTCTCCGGTCCCTGTCTTCTTCCGCTTCCTGTGGGTTGGTTAGTCACACTGCTCTCATCGTATCACCGACCGCAGCCGGACATTGCTGCGGCCGGTGATATGTTGAGAGCAGCATGACTCACCCACCCGCAGGAATAGGACACTGACATTGGCGCAACAGGGAAATGTAGGCAGGTAAGTTAAAGTTTTTTTTGCTTCATTTTGCAACCCGGGCACGGAGGGTTAATAAAAAATAAAAGTGCCATAGTACTCCTTTAAGGACATGACTGGGATATAAAAAATTTGTGTGCTGGATCAAGATATACAAATTAGGGAAATGGTTGGGAAATATAAAAAATATAAGAAAATATGTAAAAAACTAATGGTGCATGATTGGTATACAAATTAGGGACATGATTGGGAAATATATAAAATAAGTGTGCAGGATCAGGATATACAAATTAGGGATATATTGGGGTGTATAAAAAATGTATATGATTGGGATATGTAAAAAATTTTGTAAACAAAATATAAAAAAGGGGAGTGCATGTGGGTGCATGGTAAATAAAAAAACAAAAAATAACTTTAAAAACTTTGTAAACAATAAGAGTGCGTGATTGGTATACAACTTAGGGACATAATTGGGAAATATAAAACTAACTGTGCAGGATCAGTATATACAAATTAGGGATATATTGGGATGTATAAAAATATATGATTGGGATATATTAAATTTTTTTTAAAGAATATAAAAAAAAGTGGTGCATGGGAAATAAAAAAACAAAAACACTATGTAAAAAATAAGTGTGTGTTATTGGTATACAAATTAGGGAAATGACTGGGAAATATAAAAAAAATATATGAGGGTTGCAAGAGGGTGAATAGGGAAAAAAATTATATAAAATAACCTATATAAAAAAAAAAAAACAATAAAAAGAGTGCAGGATTGGTATAAAAATTAAAGGAGTACTATGGCGCTTTTTCTTTTTTTATAAGTAACCCTCCATGCTCGGGCTGCAAAATGAAACAAAACAAACTTTAACTCACCTGCCTAAGTTCCTCCGTTGCTCCGATGTCGGTGTACTGTTCTCCGATCCCTGTCTTCTTCCGCTTCTTGCGGGTCGGTTAGTCACGCTGCTCTCAGCAAAACACCGACCGCAGCCGGACATTGCTGCGGCCGGTGATATGTTGAGAGCAGCGTGACTCACCGACCCACAGGAAGGGAAGAAGACAGGGACCGGAGAATATGACACTGACATCAGCGCAACGGGGTAACGTAGGCAGGTGAGTTAAAGTTTGTTTTGTTTCATTTTGCAGCCCGGGCACGGAGGGTTAATAATAAATAAAAGTGCCATAGTACTCCTTTAAGGACATGACTGGGATATAAAAAATGTGTGTGCTGGATCAGGATATACAAATTAGGGATATATTGGGGTGTATAAAAAATGTATATGATTGGGATATGTAAAAAATTTTGTAAACAAAATATAAAAAAGGGGAGTGCATGTGGGTGCATGGTAAATAAAAAAAACAAAAATTAACTTTAAAAACTTTGTAAACAATAAGAGTGCGTGATTGGTATACAACTTAGGGACATAATTGGGAAATATAAAACTAACTGTGCAGGATCAGTATATACAAATTAGGGATATATTGGGATGTATAAAAATATATGATTGGGATATATTATTTTTTTTTTAAAGAATATAAAAAAAAGTGGTGCATAGGAAATAAAAAAACAAAAAAACTATGTAAAAAATAAGTGTGTGTGATTGGTATACAAATTAGGGAAATGACTGGGAAATATAAAAAAAATATATGAGGGTTGCAAGAGGGTGAATAGGGAAAAAAATTATATAAAATAACCTATGTAAAAAAAAAAACAATAAAAAGAGTGCAGGATTGGTATATAAAGTAAAGGAGTACTATGGCGCTTTTTTTTTTTTATAATTAACCCTCCATGCTCGGGCTGCAAAATGAAACAAAACAAACTTTAACTCACCTGCCTAAGTTCCTCCGTTGCTCCGATGTCGGTGTACTGTTCTCCGGTCCTTGTCTTCTTCCGCTTCTTGCGGGTCGGTTAGTCACGCTGCTCTCAGCAAAACACCGACCGCAGCCGGACATTGCTGCGGCCGGTGATATGTTGAGAGCAGCGTGACTCACCGACCTGCAGGAAGGGAAGAAGACAGGGACCGGAGAATATGACACTGACATCGGCGCAACGGGGTAACGTAGGCAGGTGAGTTAAAGTTTGTTTTGTTTCATTTTGCAGCCCGGGCACGGAGGGTTAATAATAAATAAAAGTGCCATAGTACTCCTTTAAGGACATGACTGGGATATAAAAAATGTGTGTGCTGGATCAGGATATACAAATTAGGGAAATGGTTGGGAAATATAAAAAATATAAGAAAATATGTAAAACACTAAGGGTGCATGATTGGTATACAAATTAGGGACATGATTGGGAAATATAAAACTAACTGTGCAGGATCAGTATATACAAATTAGGGATATATTGGGATGTATAAAAATATATGATTGGGATATATTAAAAAAATATTTAAGGAATATAAAAAAAAGTGGTGCATGGGAAATAAAAAAAAAAAAAAACTATGTAAAAAATAAGTGTGTGTGATTGGTATACAAATTAGGGAAATGACTGGGAAATATAAAAAAAATATATGAGGGTTGCAAGAGGGTGAATAGGGAAAAAAAATTATATAAAATAACCTATGTAAAAAAAACAAAACAAGAAAAAGAGTGCAGGATTGGTATAAAAATTAAAGGAGTACTATGGCGCTTTTTTTTTTTTTTTAATAATTAACCCTCCATGCTCGGGCTGCAAAATGAAACAAAACAAACTTTAACTCACCTGCCTAAGTTCCTCCGTTGCTCCGATGTCGGTGTACTGTTCTCCGATCCCTGTCTTCTTCCGCTTCCTGTGGGTTGGTTAGTCACACTGCTCTCATCGTATCACCGACCGCAGCCGGACATTGCTGCGGCCGGTGATATGTTGAGAGCAGCGTGACTCACCCACCCGCAGGAAGGGAAGAAGACAGGCACCGGAGAATAGGACACTGACATTGGCGCAACAGGGAAACGTAGGCAGGTAAGTTAAAGTTTTTTTTGCTTCATTTTGCAACCCGGGCACGGAGGGTTAATAAAAAATAAAAGTGCCATAGTACTCCTTTAAGGACATGACTGGGATATAAAAAATTTGTGTGCTGGATCAAGATATACAAATTAGGGTAATGGTTGGGAAATATAAAAATATAAGAAAATATGTAAAAAACTAATGGTGCATGATTGGTATACAAATTAGGGACATGATTGGGAAATATATAAAATAAGTGTGCAGGATCAGTATATACAAATTAGGGATATATTGGGGTGTATAAAAAATGTATATGATTGGGATATGTAAAAAATTTTGTAAACAAAATATAAAAAAGGGGAGTGCATGTGGGTGCATGGTAAATAAAAAAACAAAAAATAACTTTAAAAACTTTGTAAACAATAAGAGTGCGTGATTGGTATACAACTTAGGGACATAATTGGGAAATATAAAACTAACTGTGCAGGATCAGTATATACAAATTAGGGATATATTGGGATGTATAAAAATATATGATTGGGATATATTAATTTTTTTTTAAAGAATATTAAAAAAGTGGTGTATGGGAAATAAAAAAACAAAAACACTATGTAAAAAATAAGTGTGTGTGATTGGTATACAAATTAGGGAAATGACTGGGAAATATAAAAAAAATATATGAGGGTTGCAAGAGGGTGAATAGGGAAAAAAAATTATATAAAATAACCTATGTAAAAAAAAAAAAACAAGATAAAGAGTGCAGGATTGGTATAAAAATTAAAGGAGTACTATGGCGCTTTTTTTTTTTTTAATAATTAACCCTCCATGCTCGGGCTGCAAAATGAAACAAAACCAACTTTAACTCACCTGCCTAAGTTCCTCCGTTGCTCCGATGTCGGTGTACTGTTCTCCGATCCCTGTCTTCTTCCGCTTCTTGCGGGTCGGTTAGTCACGCTGCTCTCAGCAAAACACCGACCGCAGCCGGACATTGCTGCGGCCGGTGATATGTTGAGAGCAGCGTGACTCACCGACCCGCAGGAAGGGAAGAAGACAGGGACCGGAGAATATGACACTGACATCGGCGCAACGGGGTAACGTAGGCAGGTGAGTTAAAGTTTGTTTTGTTTCATTTTGCAGCCCGGGCACGGAGGGTTAATAATAAATAAAAGTGCCATAGTACTCCTTTAAGGACATGACTGGGATATAAAAAATGTGTGTGCTGGATCAGGATATACAAATTAGGGAAATGGTTGGGAAATATAAAAAATATAAGAAAATATGTAAAACACTAAGGGTGCATGATTGGTATACAAATTAGGGACATGATTGGGAAATATAAAACTAACTGTGCAGGATCAGTATATACAAATTAGGGATATATTGGGATGTATAAAAATATATGATTGGGATATATTAAAAAAATATTTAAGGAATATAAAAAAAAGTGGTGCATGGGAAAAAAAAAAAAAAAAAAACTATGTAAAAAATAAGTGTGTGTGATTGGTATACAAATTAGGGAAATGACTGGGAAATATAAAAAAAATATATGAGGGTTGCAAGAGGGTGAATAGGGAAAAAAATTATATAAAATAACCTATGTAAAAAAAAAAAAAACAAGAAAAAGAGTGCAGGATTGGTATAAAAATTAAAGGAGTACTATGGCGCTTTTTTTTTTTAATAATTAACCCTCCATGCTCGGGCTGCAAAATGAAACAAAACAAACTTTAACTCACCTGCCTAAGTTCCTCCGTTGCTCCGATGTCGGTGTACTGTCCTCCGATCCCTGTCTTCTTCCGCTTCTTGCGGGTCGGTTAGTCACGCTGCTCTCAGCAAAACACCGACCGCAGCCGGACATTGCTGCGGCCGGTGATATGTTGAGAGCAGCGTGACTCACCGACCCGCAGGAAGGGAAGAAGACAGGGACCGGAGAATATGACACTGACATCGGCGCAACGGGGTAACGTAGGCAGGTGAGTTAAAGTTTGTTTTGTTTCATTTTGCAGCCCGGGCACGGAGGGTTAATAATAAATAAAAGTGCCATAGTACTCCTTTAAGGACATGACTGGGATATAAAAAATGTGTGTGCTGGATCAGGATATACAAATTAGGGAAATGGTTGGGAAATATAAAAAATATAAGAAAATATGTAAAACACTAAGGGTGCATGATTGGTATACAAATTAGGGACATGATTGGGAAATATAAAACTAACTGTGCAGGATCAGTATATACAAATTAGGGATATATTGGGATGTATAAAAATATATGATTGGGATATATTAAAAAAATATTTAAGGAATATAAAAAAAAGTGGTGCATGGGAAATAAAAAAACAAAAAAAACTGTAAAAAATAAGTGTGTGTGATTGGTATACAAATTACGGAAATGACTGGGAAATATAAAAAAAATATATGAGGGTTGCAAGAGGGTGAA
The DNA here is from genome assembly GCF_029499605.1 of Hyla sarda. Classification (NCBI taxonomy): domain Eukaryota; kingdom Metazoa; phylum Chordata; class Amphibia; order Anura; family Hylidae; genus Hyla; species Hyla sarda. Next base: position 599,208,880 of record NC_079189.1, read on the forward strand.
TAGGGAAAAAAAATTATATAAAATAACCTATGTAAAAAAAACAAAACAAGAAAAAGAGTGCAGGATTGGTATAAAAATTAAAGGAGTACTATGGCGCTTTTTTTTTTTTTTTTTATAATTAACCCTCCATGCTCGGGCTGCAAAATGAAACAAAACAAACTTTAACTCACCTGCCTAAGTTCCTCCGTTGCTCCGATGTCGGTGTACTGTTCTCCGGTCCCTGTCTTCTTCCGCTTCCTGTGGGTTGGTTAGTCACACTGCTCTCATCGTATCACCGACCGCAGCCGGACATTGCTGCGGCCGGTGATATGTTGAGAGCAGCATGACTCACCCACCCGCAGGAATAGGACACTGACATTGGCGCAACAGGGAAATGTAGGCAGGTAAGTTAAAGTTTTTTTTGCTTCATTTTGCAACCCGGGCACGGAGGGTTAATAAAAAATAAAAGTGCCATAGTACTCCTTTAAGGACATGACTGGGATATAAAAAATTTGTGTGCTGGATCAAGATATACAAATTAGGGAAATGGTTGGGAAATATAAAAAATATAAGAAAATATGTAAAAAACTAATGGTGCATGATTGGTATACAAATTAGGGACATGATTGGGAAATATATAAAATAAGTGTGCAGGATCAGGATATACAAATTAGGGATATATTGGGGTGTATAAAAAATGTATATGATTGGGATATGTAAAAAATTTTGTAAACAAAATATAAAAAAGGGGAGTGCATGTGGGTGCATGGTAAATAAAAAAACAAAAAATAACTTTAAAAACTTTGTAAACAATAAGAGTGCGTGATTGGTATACAACTTAGGGACATAATTGGGAAATATAAAACTAACTGTGCAGGATCAGTATATACAAATTAGGGATATATTGGGATGTATAAAAATATATGATTGGGATATATTAAATTTTTTTTAAAGAATATAAAAAAAAGTGGTGCATGGGAAATAAAAAAACAAAAACACTATGTAAAAAATAAGTGTGTGTTATTGGTATACAAATTAGGGAAATGACTGGGAAATATAAAAAAAATATATGAGGGTTGCAAGAGGGTGAATAGGGAAAAAAATTATATAAAATAACCTATATAAAAAAAAAAAACAATAAAAAGAGTGCAGGATTGGTATAAAAATTAAAGGAGTACTATGGCGCTTTTTCTTTTTTTATAAGTAACCCTCCATGCTCGGGCTGCAAAATGAAACAAAACAAACTTTAACTCACCTGCCTAAGTTCCTCCGTTGCTCCGATGTCGGTGTACTGTTCTCCGATCCCTGTCTTCTTCCGCTTCTTGCGGGTCGGTTAGTCACGCTGCTCTCAGCAAAACACCGACCGCAGCCGGACATTGCTGCGGCCGGTGATATGTTGAGAGCAGCGTGACTCACCGACCCACAGGAAGGGAAGAAGACAGGGACCGGAGAATATGACACTGACATCAGCGCAACGGGGTAACGTAGGCAGGTGAGTTAAAGTTTGTTTTGTTTCATTTTGCAGCCCGGGCACGGAGGGTTAATAATAAATAAAAGTGCCATAGTACTCCTTTAAGGACATGACTGGGATATAAAAAATGTGTGTGCTGGATCAGGATATACAAATTAGGGATATATTGGGGTGTATAAAAAATGTATATGATTGGGATATGTAAAAAATTTTGTAAACAAAATATAAAAAAGGGGAGTGCATGTGGGTGCATGGTAAATAAAAAAAACAAAAATTAACTTTAAAAACTTTGTAAACAATAAGAGTGCGTGATTGGTATACAACTTAGGGACATAATTGGGAAATATAAAACTAACTGTGCAGGATCAGTATATACAAATTAGGGATATATTGGGATGTATAAAAATATATGATTGGGATATATTATTTTTTTTTTAAAGAATATAAAAAAAAGTGGTGCATAGGAAATAAAAAAACAAAAAAACTATGTAAAAAATAAGTGTGTGTGATTGGTATACAAATTAGGGAAATGACTGGGAAATATAAAAAAAATATATGAGGGTTGCAAGAGGGTGAATAGGGAAAAAAATTATATAAAATAACCTATGTAAAAAAAAAAACAATAAAAAGAGTGCAGGATTGGTATATAAAGTAAAGGAGTACTATGGCGCTTTTTTTTTTTTATAATTAACCCTCCATGCTCGGGCTGCAAAATGAAACAAAACAAACTTTAACTCACCTGCCTAAGTTCCTCCGTTGCTCCGATGTCGGTGTACTGTTCTCCGGTCCTTGTCTTCTTCCGCTTCTTGCGGGTCGGTTAGTCACGCTGCTCTCAGCAAAACACCGACCGCAGCCGGACATTGCTGCGGCCGGTGATATGTTGAGAGCAGCGTGACTCACCGACCTGCAGGAAGGGAAGAAGACAGGGACCGGAGAATATGACACTGACATCGGCGCAACGGGGGTAACGTAGGCAGGTGAGTTAAAGTTTGTTTTGTTTCATTTTGCAGCCCGGGCACGGAGGGTTAATAATAAATAAAAGTGCCATAGTACTCCTTTAAGGACATGACTGGGATATAAAAAATGTGTGTGCTGGATCAGGATATACAAATTAGGGAAATGGTTGGGAAATATAAAAAATATAAGAAAATATGTAAAACACTAAGGGTGCATGATTGGTATACAAATTAGGGACATGATTGGGAAATATAAAACTAACTGTGCAGGATCAGTATATACAAATTAGGGATATATTGGGATGTATAAAAATATATGATTGGGATATATTAAAAAAATATTTAAGGAATATAAAAAAAAGTGGTGCATGGGAAATAAAAAAAAAAAAAAACTATGTAAAAAATAAGTGTGTGTGATTGGTATACAAATTAGGGAAATGACTGGGAAATATAAAAAAAATATATGAGGGTTGCAAGAGGGTGAATAGGGAAAAAAAATTATATAAAATAACCTATGTAAAAAAAACAAAACAAGAAAAAGAGTGCAGGATTGGTATAAAAATTAAAGGAGTACTATGGCGCTTTTTTTTTTTTTTTAATAATTAACCCTCCATGCTCGGGCTGCAAAATGAAACAAAACAAACTTTAACTCACCTGCCTAAGTTCCTCCGTTGCTCCGATGTCGGTGTACTGTTCTCCGATCCCTGTCTTCTTCCGCTTCCTGTGGGTTGGTTAGTCACACTGCTCTCATCGTATCACCGACCGCAGCCGGACATTGCTGCGGCCGGTGATATGTTGAGAGCAGCGTGACTCACCCACCCGCAGGAAGGGAAGAAGACAGGGACCGGAGAATAGGACACTGACATTGGCGCAACAGGGAAACGTAGGCAGGTAAGTTAAAGTTTTTTTTGCTTCATTTTGCAACCCGGGCACGGAGGGTTAATAAAAAATAAAAGTGCCATAGTACTCCTTTAAGGACATGACTGGGATATAAAAAATTTGTGTGCTGGATCAAGATATACAAATTAGGGTAATGGTTGGGAAATATAAAAATATAAGAAAATATGTAAAAAACTAATGGTGCATGATTGGTATACAAATTAGGGACATGATTGGGAAATATATAAAATAAGTGTGCAGGATCAGTATATACAAATTAGGGATATATTGGGGTGTATAAAAAATGTATATGATTGGGATATGTAAAAAATTTTGTAAACAAAATATAAAAAAGGGGAGTGCATGTGGGTGCATGGTAAATAAAAAAACAAAAAATAACTTTAAAAACTTTGTAAACAATAAGAGTGCGTGATTGGTATACAACTTAGGGACATAATTGGGAAATATAAAACTAACTGTGCAGGATCAGTATATACAAATTAGGGATATATTGGGATGTATAAAAATATATGATTGGGATATATTAATTTTTTTTTAAAGAATATTAAAAAAGTGGTGTATGGGAAATAAAAAAACAAAAACACTATGTAAAAAATAAGTGTGTGTGATTGGTATACAAATTAGGGAAATGACTGGGAAATATAAAAAAAATATATGAGGGTTGCAAGAGGGTGAATAGGGAAAAAAAATTATATAAAATAACCTATGTAAAAAAAAAAAAACAAGATAAAGAGTGCAGGATTGGTATAAAAATTAAAGGAGTACTATGGCGCTTTTTTTTTTTTTAATAATTAACCCTCCATGCTCGGGCTGCAAAATGAAACAAAACCAACTTTAACTCACCTGCCTAAGTTCCTCCGTTGCTCCGATGTCGGTGTACTGTTCTCCGATCCCTGTCTTCTTCCGCTTCTTGCGGGTCGGTTAGTCACGCTGCTCTCAGCAAAACACCGACCGCAGCCGGACATTGCTGCGGCCGGTGATATGTTGAGAGCAGCGTGACTCACCGACCCGCAGGAAGGGAAGAAGACAGGGACCGGAGAATATGACACTGACATCGGCGCAACGGGGTAACGTAGGCAGGTGAGTTAAAGTTTGTTTTGTTTCATTTTGCAGCCCGGGCACGGAGGGTTAATAATAAATAAAAGTGCCATAGTACTCCTTTAAGGACATGACTGGGATATAAAAAATGTGTGTGCTGGATCAGGATATACAAATTAGGGAAATGGTTGGGAAATATAAAAAATATAAGAAAATATGTAAAACACTAAGGGTGCATGATTGGTATACAAATTAGGGACATGATTGGGAAATATAAAACTAACTGTGCAGGATCAGTATATACAAATTAGGGATATATTGGGATGTATAAAAATATATGATTGGGATATATTAAAAAAATATTTAAGGAATATAAAAAAAAGTGGTGCATGGGAAAAAAAAAAAAAAAAAACTATGTAAAAAATAAGTGTGTGTGATTGGTATACAAATTAGGGAAATGACTGGGAAATATAAAAAAAATATATGAGGGTTGCAAGAGGGTGAATAGGGAAAAAAATTATATAAAATAACCTATGTAAAAAAAAAAAAAACAAGAAAAAGAGTGCAGGATTGGTATAAAAATTAAAGGAGTACTATGGCGCTTTTTTTTTTTAATAATTAACCCTCCATGCTCGGGCTGCAAAATGAAACAAAACAAACTTTAACTCACCTGCCTAAGTTCCTCCGTTGCTCCGATGTCGGTGTACTGTCCTCCGATCCCTGTCTTCTTCCGCTTCTTGCGGGTCGGTTAGTCACGCTGCTCTCAGCAAAACACCGACCGCAGCCGGACATTGCTGCGGCCGGTGATATGTTGAGAGCAGCGTGACTCACCGACCCGCAGGAAGGGAAGAAGACAGGGACCGGAGAATATGACACTGACATCGGCGCAACGGGGTAACGTAGGCAGGTGAGTTAAAGTTTGTTTTGTTTCATTTTGCAGCCCGGGCACGGAGGGTTAATAATAAATAAAAGTGCCATAGTACTCCTTTAAGGACATGACTGGGATATAAAAAATGTGTGTGCTGGATCAGGATATACAAATTAGGGAAATGGTTGGGAAATATAAAAAATATAAGAAAATATGTGAAACACTAAGGGTGCATGATTGGTATACAAATTAGTGACATGATTGGGAAATATAAAACTAACTGTGCAGGATCAGTATATACAAATTAGGGATATATTGGGATGTATAAAAATATATGATTGGGATATATTAAAAAAATATTTAAGGAATATAAAAAAAAGTGGTGCATGGGAAAAAAAAAAAAAAAAAACTATGTAAAAAATAAGTGTGTGTGATTGGTATACAAATTAGGGAAATGACTGGGAAATATAAAAAAAATATATGAGGGTTGCAAGAGGGCGAATAGGGAAAAAAATTATATAAAATAACCTATGTAAAAAAACAAAAACAAGAAAAAGAGTGCAGGATTGGTATAAAAATTAAAGGAGTACTATGGCGCTTTTTTTTTTTTTTTTTTTTATAATTAACCCTCCATGCTCGGGCTGCAAAATGAAACAAAACAAACTTTAACTCACCTGCCTAAGTTCCTCCGTTGCTCCGATGTCGGTGTACTGTTCTCCGATCCCTGTCTTCTTCCGCTTCTTGTGGGTCGGTTAGTCACGCTGCTCTCAGCAAAACACCGACCGCAGCCGGACATTGCTGCGGCCGGTGATATGTTGAGAGCAGCGTGACTCACCGACCCGCAGGAAGGGAAGAAGACAGGGACCGGAGAATATGACACTGACATCGGCGCAACGGGGTAACGTAGGCAGGTGAGTTAAAGTTTGTTTTGTTTCATTTTGCAGCCCGGGCACGGAGGGTTAATAATAAATAAAAGTGCCATAGTACTCCTTTAAGGACATGACTGGGATATAAAAAATGTGTGTGCTGGATCAGGATATACAAATTAGGGATATATTGGGGTGTATAAAAAATGTATATGATTGGGATATGTAAAAAATTTTGTAAACAAAATATAAAAAAGGGGAGTGCATGTGGGTGCATGGTAAATAAAAAAAACAAAAAATAACTTAAAACTTTGTAAACAATAAGAGTGCGTGATTGGTATACAACTTAGGGACATAATTGGGAAATATAAAACTAACTGTGCAGGATCAGTATATACAAATTAGGGATATATTGGGATGTATAAAAATATATGATTGGGATATATTAATTTTTTTTTAAAGAATAGAAAAAAAAGTGGTGCATAGGAAATAAAGAAACTAAAAAACTATGTAAAAAATAAGTGTGTGTGATTGGTATAAAAATTAGGGAAATGACTGGGAAATATAAAAAAAATATATGAGGGTTGCAAGAGGGTGAATAGGGAAAAAAAATTATATAAAATAACCTATGTAAAAAAAAAAAAACAATAAAAAGAGTGCAGGATTGGTATAAAAATTAAAGGAGTACTATGGCGCTTTTTTTTTTTTTATAATTAACCCTCCATGCTCGGGCTGCAAAATGAAACAAAACAAACTTTAACTCACCTGCCTAAGTTCCTCCGTTGCTCCGATGTCGGTGTACTGTTCTCCGATCCCTGTCTTCTTCCGCTTCTTGCGGGTCGGTTAGTCACGCTGCTCTCAGCAAAACACCGGCCGCAGCCGGACATTGCTGCGGCCGGTGATACGCTGAGAGCAGCGTGACTCACCGACCCGTAGGAAGGGAAGAAGACAGGGACCAGAGAACGGGACATCGTAGGCAGGTGAGTTAAAGTTTGTTTTGTTTCATTTTGCAGCCCGGGCACGGAGGATTAATAAAAAAAAGTGCCATAGTACTCCTTTAAAGACATGACTGGGATGTAAAAAATTAGTGTGCTGGATCAGGGTATGCAAATTTGGGAAATGGTTGGGAAATATAAAAAATATAAGAAAATATGTAAAAAACTAAAGTTGCAAGATTGGTATACAAACAGGGACACGATTGGGCTATATATAAAAATAAGTGTGCAAGATCAGTATATACAAATTAGGGATATATTGGGATATGTAAAAAAAATTGTAAAATACAATATTAAAAAAGGGGGTGCATGAGGGTGCATGGTAACTAAAAAAAAACATTAAAAAAACGTAAAAAGCCTTGTAATTAGGGACATGATTGGGAAATATAAAACTAAGTGTGCAGGATCAGTATATACAAATTAGGGATATATTGGGATGTTTAAAAAATATATGATTGGGATTTATTAAAACATTTGTAAAAGAATGTAAAAAAGGGGTGCATGGTAAATAAAAAAACTAAAAAAAAACTATGTAAAAAATAAGAGTGCGTGATTGGTATACAAATTACATCCCTCCCCATATCTACCCACCTCCCCATATCCAACCCCCTCCCCCTTATCCATGTACTTTATTTGGGGTATAAGGGGGTCAGACAGGGAATAACCAGTCAAGCAATTGCGCTTCCACAGTCAGTCTTTGCGCTGGCCACTCTGTTTAGCAGAGTCTAAGGGAACGCAGGTTTTCACCCTTTAACCCCCATACAGGGATCTGGACTTCTCTGCTACGTATCCCCAGGTTGCGTCTACATAGTAGCCGCTGACAGATGGAGCTGACAGGTGAAAACAGGAGCCAAGGGTCAGAAGTGGGAATGAAATACATGTAATGAGGAAGGGCCGGGCCGTATGGCTTATTATTATATTCTCAATGGTTTTATATACTGTACTGTAAGAGATAATATTCATAATCAGTATATGTATTGGGATTGCTGTACCCCCACATCTCTTACATAAAAGTATAGGACACAAACATCAATGTCCAAAAAAGCCTCAGCCCCACTTGTACAATCCCCCCTAATTGTCATCACAGCCCTCTCCATATCCAACCCCCTCCCCCAGTGTTATCACAGCCCTCCCCATATCCAACCCGCTCCCCATATCCAACCCCCTCCCCCATTGTTATCACAGCCCTCCCCATATCCAACCCCCTCCCCCAGTGTTCTTACAGCCCTCCCCATATCCAACCCCTTTTCTAGTGTTATAACAGCCCTCCCAATATCCAACCCCCTCCCCAAGTGTTATCACAGCCCTCCCCATATACAACCCCCTCCCTATACCCAACCTTCTTTTCTATTGTTTTCACAGCCCTCCCCATATCCAACCCCCTCCCCCAGTGTTATCACAGCCCTCCCCATATCCAACCCACTCCCCATATCCAACCCCCTCCCCCAGTGTTATCACAGCCCTTCCCATATCCAACCCCCTCCCCATATACAACCCCCTCCCCCAGTGTTATCACAGCCCTCGCCATATCCAGCCCGTTCCCCATACCCAACCCCCTCCCCCATTGTTATCACAGCCCTCCCCATATCCAACCCCCTCCCCCAGTGTTCTTACAGCCCTCCCCATATCCAACCCTTTTTCTAGTGTTATAACAGCCCTCCCAATATCCAACCCCCTCCCCAAGTGTTATCACAGCCCTCCCCATATACAACCCCCTCCCTATACCCAACCTTCTTTCCTATTGTTTTCACAGCCCTCCCCAGATCCAACCCCCTCCCCCAGTGTTATCACAGCCCTCCCCATATCCAACCCACTCCCCATATCCAACCCCCTCCCCCAGTGTTATCACAGCCCTTCCCATATCCAACCCCCTCCCCATATACAACCCCCTCCCCCAGTGTTATCACAGCCCTCGCTATATCCAGCCCGTTCCCCATACCCAACCCCCTCCCCCATTGTTATCACAGCCCTCCCTATATCCAACCCCCTCCCCATATCCAACCCCATCCCCAGTGTTATCACAGCCCTCCCCATATCCAACCCGCTCCCCCAGTGTTATCACAGCCCTCCCCATATCCAACCCCCTCCCCCAGTGTTATCACAGCCCTTCCAATATCCAACCCCATCCCCCAGTGTGATCACAGCCCTCCTCATATTCAACCCCCTCCCCATATCAAACCCCCACAGCCCTCACCATATCCAACCCCTATCTAGTGTTATAACAGCCCTCCCCATATCCAACCCCCTCCCCCAGTGTTATCACAGCCCTCCCCATATCCATTTACTTTATTTGGGGTATAAGGGGGTCAGACAGGGAATAACCAGTCAAGCAATTGCGCTTCCACAGTCAGTCTTTGCGCTGGCCACTCTGTTTAGCAGACTCTAAGGGAACGCAGGTTTTCACCCTTTAACCCCTATACAGGGATCTGGACTTCTCTGCTACGTTACCCCAGGTTGCGTCTACATAGTAGCCGCTGACAGATGGAGCTGACAGGTGAAAACAGGAGCCAAGGGTCAGAAGTGGGAATGAAATACATGTAATAAGGAAGGGCCGGGCAGTATGGCTTATTATTATATTCTCAATGGTTTTATATACTGTACTGTAAGAGATAATATTCATAATCAGTATATGTATTGGGATTGCTGTACCCCCACATCTCTTACATAAAAGTATAGGACACAAACAATGTCCAAAAAAGCCTCAGCCCCCCTTGTACAATCCCAACTAAGTGTCATCACAGCCCTCCCCATGTCCAACCCCCTCCCCAGTCCCATCACAGCCCTCCCCATATCCAACCCCCTCCCCAGTGTTCTTACAGTCCTCCACATATCCAACCCCCTCCCTATACCCAACCCTCTTCCCTAGTGTTTTCACAGCCCTTCCCATATCCAACTCCCTCCCCCAGTGTTATCACAGCCCTCCCCATATCCAACCCCCTCCCAATATCCAACCCCCTCCCCCAGTGTTCACAGGCCTCCCCATATCCAACCCCCTCCCCATATCCAACCCCCTCCCCCAGTGTTCACAGCCCTCCCCATATCCAACCCCCTCCCCATATCCAACCCCTCCCCCAGTGTTACCACAGCCCTCCCTACATACAACCCCCTCCCCATATCCAACCCCCTACCTAGTGTTATAATAGCCCTCCCCATATCCAACCCCCTCCCCCAGTGTTATAACAGCCCCCCCCTATATCCATTTACTTTATTTGGGGTATAAGGGGGGCAGACAGGGAATAACCAGTCAAGCAATTGCGCTTCCATAGTCAGTCTTTGTGCTGGCCACTCTGTTTAGCAGAGTCTAAGGGAACGCAGGTTTTCACCCTTTAACCCCTATACAGGGATCTGGACTTCTCTGCTACGTATCCCCAGGTTGCGTCTACATAGTAGCCGCTGACAGATGGAGCTGACAGGTGAAAACAGGATCCAAGGGTCAGAAGTGGGAATGAAATACATGTAATGAGGAAGGGCCGGGCCGTATGGCTTATTATTATATTCTCAATGGTTTTATATACTGTACTGTAAGAGATAATATTCATAATCAGTATATGTATTGGGATTGCTGTACCCCCACATCTCTTACGTAAAAGTATAGGACACAAACATTAATGTCCAAAAAAGCCTCAGCCCCACTTGTAAAATCCCCCCTAAGTGTCATCACAGCCCTCCCCATATCCAACCCCCTCCCCCAGTGTTATCACAGCCCTCCCCATATCCAACCCCCTCCCCCAGTGTTATCACAGCCCTCCCCATATCCAACCCCCTCCCCCAGTGTTATCACAGCCCTCCCTATATCCAACCCCCTCCCCATACCCAACCCCCTCCCCCAGTGTTATCACAGCCATCTCCAACCCCCTCCGAATATCCAACCCCATCCCCCAGCGTTATCACAGCCCTCCCCATATCCAAACAGCTCCCCCAGTGTGATCACAGCCCTCCTCATATCCAACCCCCTCCCCCAGTGTGATCACAGCCCTCCCCATATCCAACCCCCTCCCCCAGTGTGATCACAGCCCTCCCTATATCCAACCCCTCCCCACATCCAACCCCCACAGCCCTCCCCATATCCAACCAGCACCCCCAGTGTGATCACAGCCCTCCCCATATCCAACCCCCTCCCCCAGTGTTATCACTGCCCTCCCTATATCCAACCCCCTCCCCCAGTGTTATCACTGCCCTCCCTATATCCAACCCCCTCCCTCAGTGTTATCACAGCCCTCCCTATATCCAACCCCCTCCCTCAGTGTTATCACTGCCCTCCCTATATCCAACCCCCTTCCTCAGTGTTATCACTGACCTCCCTGTATCCAACCCCCTCCCTCAGTGTTATCACAGCCCTCCCTATATCCAACCCCCTCCCTCAGTGTTATCACTGCCCTCCCTGTATCCAACCCCCTCCCTCAGTGTTATCACAGCCCTCCCTATATCCAACCCCCTCCCCCAGTGTCATCACTGCCCTCCCTATATCCAACCCCCTCCCTCAGTGTTATCACAGCCCTCCCTATATCCAACCCCCTCCCTCAGTGTTATCACTGCCCTCCCTGTATCCAACCCCCTCCCTCAGTGTTATCACTGCCCTCCCTATATCCAACCCCCTCCCTCAGTGTTATCACAGCCCTCCCTATATCCAGCCCCCTCCCTCAGTGTTATCACTGCCCTCCCTATATCCAACCCCCTCCCTCGGTGTTATTACAGACCTCCCCATTACCTACCCCCTCCCTCCCTCAATGTAATCACATTTTAACAAAATATAGAGATATACATATACACAATTGTGTACTTATTTGGGTGGTGTAGCACCAGTTGGTAAGCGTTCTTGCAGGTGGTCTTGCTTGCAGGCTTGTTAATTGTTCTCTCTAGCAGGCTTGTGGTGGTCTCGCTGGAGGTCTCAGTGGTTTTGCCTATGGTAATGTCATTACGTTTGTATTCACTTGTAAAATCCAAATCTGATGGTTATGGTCTTTAGTCTTTACAGTCTACAAACAAAAAGTAGAGTATATGTTGGGTTTTATATTAAAGGGGTATTCCGGGCAAATACATTTTATCCACTATCCAAAGGATAGGGGATAAGATGTCTGATCGCGGGGGGCCCGCTGCTGAGACCCCCCGCGATCACCCTGCAGCACCCGCATTCTATGCGGGTGCTGAATCTCCAGTTTCGGAAACCTCCGGGTTTCCTGGACTGGGGATGTGACGTCACACCACACCCCCTCCATTTATGTCTATGGGAGGGGGTGTCACACCCCCTCCCATAGACATGAATGGAGGGGGCGTGGCGTGACGTCACATCCCCAGTCCAGGAAACCCGGAGGTTTCCGAAACTGGAGATTTAGCACTCGCATTCTTCCATAAAACATAAAGCATTTCTTCCACAAAACAGACAGCGAAGGGATGATAGAAGATCAGGCCAATAGCAAAACAGTCCACTCCTCTCCCATGTGGCTGGCAATTCCCCATTTTTGGGTTGTATATTCTGCTGAACCTCCACACACATCTGTGGTCATCTCATATACGCCGTTCATATGGCCTTCACTGGTCTGAAGTATATCCAGTGGTTTTAGATCCCGATAGATAATACCTTTTCTATGAAGGAACTCTGTACCACAGACCACTCCTGCTGTAATGAATAATACAGTAGCAGTATCCAGAGGCCAGAACCTCTACATAAAGTCCTACAGGCCTCCTGCTACTCTGAGATGGTGCAGACCTGATGGGCTCCCCTGGTCTCTACTGCTGAAATATGTCACAGATCTACAATCCTTCCCCTTCAAATCACTGGATTTACCATATTATGATTTCCTCAACATCATCTTCCCTTTTCTCCCCTTTAGAAGGCAAATGATATATCTTAGAGTGTGGAATCAAGTTTACTCTGTTATGGTAAATCCCAGCATGTGATGAGACCCCTTATAAAATATAACTTTCATGGTATACATTAAAGTCACAGACCTCAAACATCCAAAATAGAAAATGTGTGAAATACTATGAATGACACTTGCTGAATATGGTCAAATAACTGCAGTATCGTAGAGCAATAGTGAGCCTAGTGAGATAATAATAAATCATCGCCTAAAGAACCTTATATAATATCATATTCAGAAGAAGATACAGATCACACAAATCACCATGTGAAAAAAGTGGCAAAAACTAAAATAAACAGACTATTTAAATTACGCTTGTTCCGACACGTTTTCCCCCCTTGACATCGGGGTTTCTCAAGGAACTTGTGTTACGCCGAGCGCTCCGGGTCCCCGCTCCTCCCCGGAGCGCTCGCAACTTCCTCGCATTTGCAGCGCCCCGGTCAGACCTGCTGACCGGGTGCGCTGCAATGTCTCTCTCAGCCGGGATGCGATTCGCGATGCGGGAGGCGCCCGCGCGCGATGCGCATCCCGGCTCCCGTACCTGACTCGCTCCCCGTCGGTCTTGTCCCGGCGCGCGCGGCCCCGCTCCTTAGGGCGCGCGCGCGCCGGGTCTCTGCAATTTAAAGGGCCACTGCGCCACTGATTGGCGCAGCAGGCTTAATTAGTGTGTTCACCTGTGCACTCCCTATTTATACATCACTTCCCCTGCACTCCCTTGCCGGATCTTGTTGCCATTGTGCCAGTGAAAGCGTTTCCTTGTGTGTTCCTAGCCTGTGTTCCAGACCTCCTGCCGTTGCCCCTGACTACGATCCTTGCTGCCTGCCCTGACCTTCTGCTACGTCCGACCTTGCTCTTGTCTACTCCCTTGTACCGCGCCTATCTTCAGCAGTCAGAGAGGTTGAGCCGTTGCTGGTGGATACGACCTGGTTGCTACCGCCGCTGCAAGACCATCCCGCTTTGCGGCGGGCTCTGGTGAATACCAGTAGCAACTTAGAACCGGTCCACCAACACGGTCCACGCCAATCCCTCTCTGGCACAGAGGATCCACCTCCAGCCAGCCGAATCGTGACAGTAGATCCGGCCATGGATCCCGCTGAAGTCCCACTGCCAGTTGTCGCCGACCTCACCACGATGGTCGCCCAGCAGTCGCAACAGATAGCGCAACAAGGCCACCAGCTGTCTCAACTGACCGTGATGCTACAGCAGCTATTACCACAACTCCAGCAACAATCTCCTCCGCCAGCTCCTGCACCTCCTCCGCAGCGAGTGGCCGCTTCCGGCCTACGATTATCCTTGCCGGATAAATTTGATGGGGACTCTAAGTTTTGCCGTGGCTTTCTTTCACAATGTTCCCTGCACTTGGAGATGATGTCGGACCAGTTTCCTACTGAAAGGTCTAAGGTGGCTTTCGTAGTCAGCCTTCTGTCTGGGAAAGCTCTGTCATGGGCCACACCGCTCTGGGACCGCAATGACCCTGTCACTGCCTCTGTACACTCCTTCTTCACGGAGATTCGAAGTGTCTTTGAGGAACCTGCCCGAGCCTCTTCTGCTGAGACTGCCCTGCTGAACCTGGTCCAGGGTAATTCTTCTGTTGGCGAGTACGCCATCCAATTCCGTACTCTTGCCTCCGAATTATCCTGGAATAATGAGGCCCTCTGCGCGACCTTTAAAAAAGGCCTATCCAGCAACATTAAAGACGTGCTGGCCGCACGAGAAATTCCTGCTAACCTGCATGAACTTATTCATCTGGCCACCCGCATTGACATGCGTTTTTCCGAAAGGCGTCAGGAGCTCCGCCAGGATATGGACTTTGTTCGCACGAGGCGGTTTCTCTCCCCGGCTCCTCTCTCCTCTGGTCCTCTGCAATCCGTTCCTGTGCCTCCCGCCGTGGAGGCTATGCAAGTTGACCGGTCTCGCTTGACACCTCAAGAGAGGACACGACGCCGCATGGAGAATCTGTGCCTGTACTGTGCCAGTACCGAACACTTCTTGAAGGATTGTCCTATCCGTCCTCCCCGCCTGGAAAGACGTACGCTGACTCCGCACAAAGGTGAGACAGTTTTTGATGTCAACTCTGCTTCTCCACGCCTTACTGTGCCTGTGCGGATATCTTCCTCTACCTTCTCCTTCTCTGCTATGGCCTTCTTGGATTCCGGATCTGCAGGAAATTTTATTTTGGCCTCTCTCATCAACAGGTTCAACATCCCGGTGACCAGTCTCGCCAGACCCCTCTACATCAATTCTGTTAACAATGAAAGATTGGACTGTACCGTGCGTTACCGCACGGAACCTCTCCTAATGTGCATCGGACCTCATCATGAAAAAATTGAATTTTTGGTCATCTCCAACTGCACTTCTGAAATTCTTCTTGGATTACCGTGGCTTCAACGCCATTCCCCAACCCTTGATTGGTCCACAGGAGAAATCAAGAACTGGGGTACTTCTTGTCTCAAGGACTGTCTTAAACCGGTTCCCAGTACTCCCTGCCGTGACCCTGTGGTTCCCCCTGTATCCGGTCTTCCTAAGGCTTATATGGACTATGCTGACGTCTTTTGCAAGAAGCAAGCTGAGACTTTACCCCCTCACAGGCCTTATGACTGTCCTATTGACCTCCTCCCGGGTACTACTCCACCCCGGGGCAGAATCTATCCTCTGTCTGCTCCAGAGACTCTTGCCATGTCAGAGTACATCCAGGAAAATTTAAAAAAGGGGTTTATCCGCAAATCCTCCTCTCCTGCCGGAGCTGGATTTTTTTTTGTGTCCAAAAAAGATGGCTCCCTACGCCCTTGCATTGACTACCGCGGACTTAATAAAATCACGGTAAAAAAACGCTACCCCTTACCTCTTATCTCGGAACTCTTTGATCGCCTACAAGGTGCCCACATCTTTACCAAACTGGACTTAAGGGGGGCTTATAATCTCATCCGCATCAAGGAGGGGGACGAATGGAAGACTGCATTTAACACCAGAGATGGACACTTTGAGTATCTGGTCATGCCCTTTGGCCTGTGCAACGCCCCTGCCGTCTTCCAAGACTTTGTTAATGAAATTTTTCGTGATCTCTTATATTCCTGTGTTGTGGTTTATCTGGACGATATTCTGATTTTTTCTGCCAACTTAGATGAACACCGCCAGCATGTCCGCATGGTTCTTCAGAGACTTCGGGACAATCAACTTTATGCCAAAATGGAGAAATGTCTCTTTGAATGTCAATCTCTTCCTTTCCTAGGATACTTGGTCTCTGGCCAGGGACTACAAATGGACCCAGATAAACTCTCTGCCGTCTTAGATTGGCCACGCCCCTCCGGACTCCGTGCTATCCAATGTTTTTTGGGGTTTGCCAATTATTACAGACAATTTATACCACACTTTTCCACTATTGTGGCTCCTATCGTGGCTTTAACCAAGAAAAATGCCAATCCCAAGTCCTGGTCTCCACAAGTGGAAGACGCATTTAAACATCTCAAGTCTGCCTTTTCTTTTGCTCCCGTGCTCTCCAGACCTGACCCATCTAAACCCTTCCTATTGGAGGTAGATGCCTCCTCTGTGGGAGCTGGAGCTGTCCTTCTACAAAAAAATTCTTCCGGGCATGCTGTTACTTGTGGTTTTTTTTCTAGGACCTTCTCTCCAGCGGAGAGAAATTACTCCATCGGGGATCGAGAACTACTGGCCATTAAATTGGCGCTTGAGGAATGGAGGCATCTGCTGGAGGGACCAAAATTTCCAGTTATCATATACACTGATCACAAGAATCTCTCCTATCTCCAGTCTGCCCAACGACTGAACCCTCGCCAGGCCAGGTGGTCGTTGTTCTTTGCCCGTTTTAACTTTGAAATTCATTTTCGCCCTGCTGACAAGAACATTAGGGCCGATGCCCTCTCTCGTTCTTCTGATGCCTCTGAAGTAGAGGTCTCTCCGCAACACATCATTCCTCCGGACTGTCTGATCTCCACTTCTCCAGCCTCCATCAGGCAAACTCCTCCAGGGAAGACCTTCGTTTCTCCACGCCAGCGTCTCGGGATTCTCAAATGGGGACACTCCTCCCATCTCGCAGGCCATGCGGGCATCAAAAAATCCTTGCAACTCATCTCTCGTTTTTATTGGTGGCCGACTCTGGAGACGGATGTTGTTGATTTTGTGCGGGCCTGTACTGTCTGTGCCCGGGATAAGACTCCTCGCCAGAAGCCTGCTGGCCTCCTTCATCCTCTGCCCGTTCCCGAACAGCCTTGGTCACAGATTGGTATGGACTTTATTACAGACTTGCCCTCATCCCGTGGCAACACAGTTGTTTGGGTGGTCGTTGATCGATTTTCCAAGATGGCACATTTTATTCCTCTTCCTGGTCTTCCTTCAGCGCCTCAGTTGGCAAAGCAATTTTTTGTACACATTTTTCGCCTTCATGGATTGCCCACGCATATCGTCTCGGATAGAGGCGTCCAATTCGTGTCTAAATTCTGGAGGGCCCTCTGTAAACAGCTCAAGATTAAATTAAACTTCTCTTCTTCTTATCATCCCCAATCCAATGGGCAAGTAGAAAGAATTAATCAGGTCCTGGGTGACTATTTACGGCATTTTGTTTCCTCCCGCCAGGATGACTGGGCAGATCTTCTACCATGGGCCGAATTCTCATACAACTTCAGAGTCTCCGAATCTTCTGCTAAGTCCCCATTTTTCGTGGTGTACGGCCGTCACCCTCTTCCCCCCCTCCCTACTCCCTTGCCCTCTGGTTTGCCCGCTGTGGATGAAGTGACTCGTGATCTTTCCACCATATGGAAAGAGACCCAAAATTCTCTTTTACAGGCTTCATCCCGGATGAAAAGATTTGCCGATAAGAAAAGAAGAACTCCCCCCATTTTTGCTCCCGGAGACAAGGTATGGCTCTCTGCTAAATATGTCCGCTTTCGTGTCCCCAGTTACAAACTGGGACCACGCTATCTTGGTCCTTTCAAAGTCTTGTGCCAGATCGACCCTGTCTCTTACAAACTCCTTCTTCCTCCTTCTCTTCGTATTCCCAATGCCTTCCATGTCTCTCTCCTTAAACCACTCATCATTAACCGCTTCTCTCCCAAACTTGTTTCTCCCACTCCTGTATCCGGTTCTTCTGACGTCTTCTCCGTGAAGGAGATTCTGGCCTCCAAGACAGTCAGAGGAAAAAAAATTTTTTGGGTGGATTGGGAAGGCTGTGGTCCAGAAGAGAGATCCTGGGAACCTGAGGACAACATCCTAGACAAAAGTCTTATTCTCAGGCTCCAAGAAGAGGGGGAGACCCAAGGGGGGGGGGTACTGTTACGCCGAGCGCTCCGGGTCCCCGCTCCTCCCCGGAGCGCTCGCAACTTCCTCGCATTTGCAGCGCCCCGGTCAGACCTGCTGACCGGGTGCGCTGCAATGTCTCTCTCAGCCGGGATGCGATTCGCGATGCGGGAGGCGCCCGCTCGTGATGCGCATCCCGGCTCCCGTACCTGACTCGCTCCCCGTCGGTCTTGTCCCGGCGCGCGCGGCCCCACTCCTTAGGGCGCGCGCGTGCCGGGTCTCTGCAATTTAAAGGGCCACTGCGCCACTGATTGGCGCAGCAGGCTTAATTAGTGTGTTCACCTGTGCACTCCCTATTTATACATCACTTCCCCTGCACTCCCTTGCCGGATCTTGTTGCCATTGTGCCAGTGAAAGCGTTTCCTTGTGTGTTCCTAGCCTGTGTTCCAGACCTCCTGCCGTTGCCCCTGACTACGATCCTTGCTGCCTGCCCTGACCTTCTGCTACGTCCAACCTTGCTCTTGTCTACTCCCTTGTACCGCGCCTATCTTCAGCAGTCAGAGAGGTTGAGCCGTTGCTGGTGGATACGACCTGGTTGCTACCGCCGCTGCAAGACCATCCCGCTTTGCGGCGGGCTCTGGTGAATACCAGTAGCAACTTAGAACCGGTCCACCAACACGGTCCACGCCAATCCCTCTCTGGCACAGAGGATCCACCTCCAGCCAGCCGAATCGTGACAACTTGTAAATCAATGCCCCATAATAAAGGCAAGTGTCAGATGGAATGCCTGAACAATAACAGGCTGGAGCCTTACAGATACATAACAGTCGATACGACTCCCGGCGTCTCACATGAAATGCCGCCATTCTCTAGGTAATCCCACTGATTATTCTGTTACGTGCAATATTTAAATGACCCACCCGAAGTTATGCAGGTGGTGCCCAGTCATCCTGGTGTCAAGGAGGTGGTATCCAGCAATCCTGGAGTCACAAAGGCAGTGTCCAGCCATCCTGGTGTCAAGGAGGTGGTATCCAGCAATCCTGGAGTCACAAAGGCAGTGTCCAGCCATCCTGGTGTCATAGAGGCGGTGTCCAGCCATCCTGGTGTCATAGAGGCAGTATCCAGCCATCCTGGTGTCATAGAGGCGGTGTCCAGCCATCCAGGTGTCACAGAGGCAGTGTCCAGCAATCCTGGAGTCACAGAGGCGGTGTCCAGCCATCCTAGTGTCACAGAGGCAGTGCCCAGCAATCCTGGTGTCATAGAGGCAGTGTCCAGCCATCATGGTGTCATAGAGGCAGTGTCCAGCAATCCTGGTGTCATAGAGGCAGTGTCCAGCCATCCTGGTGTCACAGAGGCAGTGTCCAGCAATCCTGGAGTCACAGAGGCGGTGTCCAGCCATCCTGGTGTCATAGAGGCAGTGTCCAGTAATCCTGGTGTCATAGATGCAGTGTCCAGCCATCCTGGTGTCATAGAGGCAGTGTCCAGCCATCCTGGTGTCATAGAGGCAGTGTCCAGCCATCCTGGTGTCATAGAGGCAGTGTCCAGCCATCCTGGTGTCACAGAGGCAGTGTCCAGCCATCCTGGTGTCATAGAGGTGGTGTTTAGCCATCCTGGAGCCTGTGCTGTTTATCTGCCCCACACCTATCTGACCACGCCTTCTGCTCTGTGATTGGCATTCCCTCTTCCCGTGTTTCAATGCTGCTTGAGCTGTCAATCATATAACAGGAGGCGTGGTCAGAACTCCATGACTCCAGGATGGCTGGACACCTCCCCGATGACTCCGGGCAGGTCATTTATATACTGCACAAGGCGGAATAAAACTTTAATATGGGGAGAACTGTTTTTTCATTCAGTCATGGTGCTACTATATTTATTATAGATTTTTAATTCCCTACACCTTGTTTTATATCGAATACTTCTGGTAAAAGTTTTTTTTAGGATTATGTTCACATAGTATCTCATAAAATCTGCAGTGTTTCATGTAACATAACACTTCATTTTCCAACCATAAAATTAAAACAATGCAATAGAACTTAATTTAAAAAATCTGTCTTTTTCACTCATTTTTGAGCCACAAAACGACCATTGTGCAACCCAATAAATAATGGACAGAGAAATAAAATATTTCTTGCAAAAATGCAATAGTCTGTTATAAGTTCAGGTCTCTGTGTATATATTATGGGTGCAGCGTTCTATCTTAGGCAATATTATCAGTATTATCCTCTTCGTCCATTCAGCGGTCAGGATTTCACATTAACAGAAATGTGTATTAATTATAAGAATTGGTAGAAATACCTCGCATGTCGCTGGGCAGGAATATAAACCTTTATTAACGCAGCATGAACACTGGCACTAAAGTCCATATACTATTCTTTATTGAGGAGTCGGTTCATCGACATAAAGCATAGCAAATGGTGGCTGAATGGCTATACGTGTATTCAGTTTAAGGGGGTGCTCACATTGACCAAAGGCACAGTTCATTTAGAAAGTCAATTCCAACAAGAAAAACGAGAAATAATGGAGCACTCACCCTGGTCTTGTAGTTTCAAAGGATGTGTTTATTCCATACTGGACATCACAAGACACGATAAGGAGCAAGGTATACAGGTGCGGACATGAGGCAGGGGTAGACAAACAAACGGAGGAGCAAAAATTGTTGCACGCTTGGTTAGCGCTTCATCTGGCTCCAGACAACGGCGCTCAGGGTGTACAGAGCGGGCTCCTGACTCAAGCCCGCTCCATACTCGGCGGCACCCGGCTGATAAAAGTTTAAAAACACCCATTAACCCCTTCCATATTAGAGGTACATTCACACGGACGGATTTATTTGCAGGTTTCCCGCTGCGTATTTGAAAGGGGGCGGTATCTTCTCTGCTGTCCGCAGCAGATTTTCCACTGCGGAATTTCCGCTGTGGAAAATTTGCCCCAGACCCTTCTGACTTCAATGGGGCTTGCGGCGGATTTTCCACAGTGTAAATTCCGCCTCAGAAAATCTGCTGCGGACAGCCGAGAAGAGCCCGCCCCCTTTCAAATATGCAGCGCCCGTGTGAACATACACTAAAAGTTCATATCACCCCCCTTTTCCATATAAAAATATGTAAACATAATAAAAATAAACATATTTGGTATTGGCGCATGCATAATTGACTGAACTATTAAAAAATAACATTTTAAATCCCGTAAGGTAAATGGCGTTAACGTAAAAAAAACATACCCAATCACAGAATAGCTTTTTTATATGTTTCTAACATCATATCCCAGAAAAAATGAAGTAAAAAAGTGTTCAAAAAGTTCAATGCCAAAATGGTACCGATACAAACAGCATATTATGGCCCAAAAAATTTGCCCTCATATAGCCCAGTATACGGAAAAATACAAATATTATAGAGGTCAAGGATTTTCTTTTTTAAATAAAAAAAAATTATTATTAAAACGTGACGGAAACTAAAATTTGGTATTGGTGCAATCAGGCCGACGTAAAGTATCAAAATAATATGTAAGTTTGGCCACAGGGTGAATGGTGAAAAAAAGAAAACCTCTAAATTTGCATTTTTTTTCAATTTCACCTCACAAATATATATATTTTTTTGTTTCAGAGCATAAGTTATGGAAAAATGAAAAGATGTCATTACACAGTATGCTTCCCCGCAAAAAACAAGCCTCATACGGGTCTGTAGATGGAAAAATAAGAGTTATGGCTATTATAGGACGAGGAGGAAAAAACAAAAGTGTGGAAACTAATAAAGACCCTATTTTTGAACTATTTTGGTTGAAATTATTTTATCTGTCAGGACAAGTGGATTTTCTTGAGGGACAATTAGATTGTGTTCCGCTTTAGTCCCTTGGACAAGTATTTTTTTTTTTTAATTTCCACACCCCTGGGTTATAGGAGAAAATGCCCCCCAAAATTTGTAACCCCATCTCTTCTGAGTATGGAAGTACCCCATGTGTGGACGTCAAGTGCTCTGCGGGCGCACTACAATGCTCAGAAGAGAAGAAGTCACATTTGGCTTTTGGAAAGCAAATTTTGCTGAAATGGTTTTTGGGGGGCATGTCGCATTTAGGAAGCCCTTATGGTGCCAGAACAGCAAAAAACAAACAAACACATGGCATACTATTCTGGAAACTACACACCTCGAGGAACGTAACAAGGGGTCCAGTGAGCCTTAACACCCCACAGGTGTTTGACAAATTTCCGCAAAATTTGGACAGGAAAATTAAAAATTAGATTTTTTTCACTAAACTGCTGATGTTAAATTTTTCATTTTCACAAGGGGTAATTGGAGAAAAAGCCTCTCAAAATGTGTAACCCCATTTCTTCTGGGAATGGAAATACCCCATGTGTGGATGTAAATTGCTCTGCGGACGAGCTACAATGTTCAGAAGAGAAGGAGCGCCATTGAGCGTTTGATGAGAGAATTTGGTTGGAATGGAAGTCAGGGGCCATGTGCATTTACAAAGCCCCCCGTGGTGCCAGAACAGTGGACCATGTGGAGGGGCCACATGTGACCCCATTTTGGAAACTAGACCCCTCACAGAATTTAATAAGGCGTGCAGTGAACATTTACACCCCACTGGCGTTTGACAGATCTTTGGAACAGTGGGCTGTGCAAATGAAGAATAAAATTAAATTAAACTTGTGTACTTCTTAGCAGCGCCGTACATTTACTGTGCATGTCCTTAAGGGGATAAGTGATATTTGATATTCAGGTGATTTTTCTGTTGTTCTATTATTTCTTATGGGCCTGCGGTTTGAATATCCTATTATTCTCCATCTTCCCAGGCTCAGATTTGTATTTGTGTGTATATGGATTTTTTATTATATTTATTAAATATCAGTTACCCCCTCTTTATTCTAAGTAACCTGGAGGTTCAATATGACTTTTTGTATTTAATGTCATAAATTAAATAAAAATATGATGAAGAAATAATATTCCTACCTTTGCTGTCCATCATAGTGATGTCACTTGGTTCTGGATTCTCCCAGAATACATAAGGCTTCTGAGGCCGTTCTTCCTCCTCTCCATCAGCCTTTACGATTTTCCTCTCAGGTGTATCAGCCTCTCTGTCCTTCTCTTTAGACGCCATGTTACCTGTTACAGGGGAAACCGGGAGATACAGAAATCACATGAGGATTGTGGAAATCTAAAGGAGCGGGTCTGTCTATATACTTAATCGAGAGGAGGGTGTCTGTCTATATACTTAATAGAAAGGAGGGGTCTGTATATATACATAATAGAGAGGAGGGGGTCTGTATATATACTTAATAGAGAGGAGGGGGTCTGTATCCGGTTCTTCTGACGTCTTCTCCGTGAAGGAGATTCTGGCCTCCAAGACAGTCAGAGGAAAAAAAATTATTGGGGTGGATTGGGAAGGCTGTGGTCCAGAAGAGAGATCCTGGGAACCTGAGGACAACATCCTAGACAAAAGTCTTATTCTCAGGTTCTCAGGCTCCAAGAAGAGGGGGAGACCCAAGGGGGGGGGGGGGTACTGTTACGCCGAGCGCTCCGGGTCCCCGCTCCTCCCCGGAGCGCTCGCAACTTCCTCGCATTTGCAGCGCCCCGGTCAGACCTGCTGACCGGGTGCGCTGCAATGTCTCTCTCAGCCGGGATGCGATTCGCGATGCGGGAGGCGCCCGCTCGCGATGCGCATCCCGACTCCCGTACCTGACTCGCTCCCCGTCGGTCTTGTCCCGGCGTGCGCGGCCCCGCACCTTAGGGCGCGCGCGCGCCGGGTCTCTGCAATTTAAAGGGCCACTGCGCCACTGATTGGCGCAGCAGGCTTAATTAGTGTGTTCACCTGTGCACTCCCTATTTATACATCACTTCCCCTGCACTCCCTTGCCGGATCTTGTTGCCATTGTGCCAGTGAAAGCGTTTCCTTGTGTGTTCCTAGCCTGTGTTCCAGACCTCCTGCCGTTGCCCCTGACTACGATCCTTGCTGCCTGCCCTGACCTTCTGCTACGTCCAACCTTGCTCTTGTCTACTCCCTTGTACCGCGCCTATCTTCAGCAGTCAGAGAGGTTGAGCCGTTGCTGGTGGATACGACCTGGTTGCTACCGCCGCTGCAAGACCATCCCGCTTTGCGGCGGGCTCTGGTGAATACCAGTAGCAACTTAGAACCGGTCCACCAACACGGTCCACGCCAATCCCTCTCTGGCACAGAGGATCCACCTCCAGCCAGCCGAATCGTGACAACTTGTAAATCAATGCCCCATAATAAAGGCAAGTGTCAGATGGAATGCCTGAACAATAACAGGCTGGAGCCTTACAGATACATAACGGTCGATACGACTCCCGGCGTCTCACATGAAATGCCGCCATTCTCTAGGTAATCCCACTGATTATTCTGTTACGTGCAATATTTAAATGACCCACCCGAAGTTATGCAGGTGGTGCCCAGTCATCCTGGTGTCAAGGAGGTGGTATCCAGCAATCCTGGAGTCACAAAGGCAGTGTCCAGCCATCCTGGTGTCAAGGAGGTGGTATCCAGCAATCCTGGAGTCACAAAGGCAGTGTCCAGCCATCCTGGTGTCATAGAGGCGGTGTCCAGCCATCCTGGTGTCATAGAGGCAGTATCCAGCCATCCTGGTGTCATAGAGGCGGTGTCCAGCCATCCAGGTGTCACAGAGGCAGTGTCCAGCAATCCTGGAGTCACAGAGGCGGTGTCCAGCCATCCTAGTGTCACAGAGGCAGTGCCCAGCAATCCTGGTGTCATAGAGGCAGTGTCCAGCCATCATGGTGTCATAGAGGCAGTGTCCAGCAATCCTGGTGTCATAGAGGCAGTGTCCAGCCATCCTGGTGTCACAGAGGCAGTGTCCAGCAATCCTGGAGTCACAGAGGCGGTGTCCAGCCATCCTGGTGTCATAGAGGCAGTGTCCAGTAATCCTGGTGTCATAGATGCAGTGTCCAGCCATCCTGGTGTCATAGAGGCAGTGTCCAGCCATCCTGGTGTCATAGAGGCAGTGTCCAGCCATCCTGGTGTCATAGAGGCAGTGTCCAGCCATCCTGGTGTCACAGAGGCAGTGTCCAGCCATCCTGGTGTCATAGAGGTGGTGTTTAGCCATCCTGGAGCCTGTGCTGTTTATCTGCCCCACACCTATCTGACCACGCCTTCTGCTCTGTGATTGGCATTCCCTCTTCCCGTGTTTCAATGCTGCTTGAGCTGTCAATCATATAACAGGAGGCGTGGTCAGAACTCCATGACTCCAGGATGGCTGGACACCTCACCGATGACTCCGGACAGGTCATTTATATACTGCACAAGGCGGAATAAAACTTTAATATGGGGAGAACTGTTTTTTCAGTCAGTCATGGTGCCACTATATTTATTATAGATTTTTAATTCCCTACACCTTGTTTTATATCGAATACTTCTGGTAAAAGTTTTTTTTAGGATTATGTTCACACAGTATCTCATAAAATCTGCAGTGTTTCATGTAACATAACACTTCATTTTACAACCATAAAAATAAAACAATGCAATAGAACTTAATTTAAAAAATCTGTCTTTTTCACTGATTTTTGAGCCACAAAACGACCATTGTGCAACCCAATAAATAATGGACAGAGAAATAAAATATTTCTTGCAAAAATGCAATAGTCTGTTATAAGTTCAGGTCTCTGTGTATATATTATGGGTGCAGCGTTCTATCTTAGGCAATATTATCAGTATTATCCTCTTCGTCCATTCAGCGGTCAGGATTTCACATTAACAGAAATGTGTATTAATTATAAGAATTGGTGGAAATACCTCGCATGCCGCTGGGCAGGAAGATAAACCTTTATTAACGCAGCATGAACACTGGGACTCAAGTCCATATACTATTCTTTATGGAGGAGTCGGTTCATCGACATAAAGCATAGCAAAAGGTGGCTGAATGGCTATACGTGTATTCAGTTTAAGGGGGTGCTCACATTGACCAAAGGCACAGTTCATTTAGAAAGTCAATTCCAACAAGAAAAACGAGAAATAATGGAGCACTCACCCTGGTCTTGTAGTTTCAAAGGATGTGTTTATTCCATACTGGACATCACAAGACACGATAAGGAGCAAGGTATACAGGTGCGGACATGAGGCAGGGGTAGACAAACAAACGGAGGAGCAAAAATTGTTGCACGCTTGGTTAGCGCTTCATCTGGCTCCAGACAACGGCGCTCAGGGTGTACAGAGCGGGCTCCTGACTCAAGCCCGCTCCATACTCGGCGGCCCCCGGCTGATAAAAGTTTAAAAACACCCATTAACCCCTTCCATATTAGAGGTACATTCACACGGACGGATTTATTTGCAGGTTTCCCGCTGCGTATTTGAAAGGGGGCGGTATCTTCTCTGCTGTCCGCAGCAGATTTTCCACTGCGGAATTTCCGCTGTGGAAAATTTGCCCCAGACCCTTCTGACTTCAATGGGGCTTGCGGCGGATTTTCCACAGTGTAAATTCCGCCTCAGAAAATCTGCTGCGGACAGCCGAGAAGAGCCCGCCCCCTTTCAAATATGCAGCGCCCGTGTGAACATACCCTAAAAGTTCATATCACCCCCCTTTTCCATATAAAAATATGTAAACATAATAAAAATAAACATATTTGGTATTGGCACATGCATAATTGACTGAACTATTAAAAAATAACATTTTAAATCCCGTAAGGTAAATGGCGTTAACGTAAAAAAAAACATACCCAATCGCAGAATAGCTTTTTTATATGTTTCTAACATCATATCCCAGAAAAAATGAAGTAAAAAAGTGTTCAAAAAGTTCAATGCCAAAATGGTACCGATACAAACAGCATATTATGGCCCAAAAAATTTGCCCTCATATAGCCCAGTATACGGCAAAATACAAATATTATAGAGGTCAAGGATTTTCTTTTTTAAATAAAAAAAAATTATTATTAAAACGTGACGGAAACTAAAATTTGGTATTGGTGCAATCAGGCCGACGTAAAGTATCAAAATAATATGTAAGTTTGGCCACAGGGTGAATGGTGAAAAAAAGAAAACCTCTAAATTTGCATTTTTTTTCAATTTCACCTCACAAATATTTTTTTTTTGTTTCAGAGCATAAGTTATGGAAAAATGAAAAGATGTCATTACACAGTATGCTTCCCCGCAAGAAACAAGCCTCATACGGGTCTGTAGATGGAAAATTTGAGTTATGGCTATTATAGGACGAGGAGGAAAAAACAAAAGTGTGGAAACTAATAAAGACCCTATTTTCGAACTATTTTGGTTGAAATTATTTTATCTATCAGGACAAGTGGATTTTCTTGAGGGACAAGTAGATTGTTTTCCGCTTTAATCCCTTGGACAAGTAGTTTTTTTTTATTTATTTCCACACCCCTGGGTTATAGGAGAAAATGCCCCCCAAAATTTGTAACCCCATCTCTTCTGAGTATGGAAGTACCCAATGTGTGGACGTCAAGTGCTCTGCAGGCGCACTACAATGCTCAGAAGAGAAGAAGTCACATTTGGCTTTTGGAAAGCAAATTTTGCTGAAATGGTTTTTGGCGGGCATGTCGCATTTAGGAAGCCCTTATGGTGCCAGAACAGCAAAAAAAAAAAAAAAAACACATGGCATACTATTCTGGAAACTACACACCTCGAGGAACATAACAAGGGGTCCAGTGAGCCTTAACACCCCACAGGTGTTTGACAAATTTCCGCTAAAGTTGGACAGGAAAATGAAAAATTAGATTTTTTTCACTAAACTGCTGATGTTAAATTTTTCATTTTCACAAGGGGTAATTGGAGAAAAAGCCTCTCAAAATGTGTAACCCCATTTCTTCTGGGTATGGAAATACCCCATGTGTGGATGTAAATTGCTCTGCGGACGAGCTACAATGCTCAGAAGAGAAGGAGCGCCATTGAGCGTTTGATGAGAGAATTTGGTTGGAATGGAAGTCAGGGGCCATGTGCGTTTACAAAGCCCCCCGTGGTGCCAGAACAGTGGACCATGTGGAGAGGCCACATGTGACCCCATTTTGGAAACTATACCCCTCACAGAATTTAATAAGGGGTGCAGTGAACATTTATACCCCACTGGCGTTTGACAGATCTTTGGAACAGTGGGCTGTGCAAATGAAAAATAAAATAAAATTAAACTTGTGTACTTCTTAGCAGCGCCGTACATTTACTGCGCATGTCCTTAAGGGAATAAGTGATATTTGATATTCAGGTGATTTTTCTGTTGTTCTATTATTTCTTATGGGCCTGCGGTTTGAATATCCTATTATTCTCCATCTTCCCAGGCTCAGATTTGTATTTGTGTGTATATGGATTTTTTATTATATTTATTAAATATCAGTTACCCCATCTTTATTCTAAGTAACCTGGAGGTTCAATATGACTTTTTGTATTTCATGTTATAAATTAAATAAAAATATGATGAAGAAATAATATTCCTACCTTTGCTGTCCATCATAGTGATGTCACTTGGTTCTGGATTCTCCCAGAATACATAAGGCTTCTGAGGCCGTTCTTCCTCCTCTCCATCAGCCTTTACGATTTTCCTCTCAGGTGTATCAGCCTCTCTGTCCTTCTCTTTAGACGCCATGTTATCTGTTACAGGGGAAACCGGGAGATACAGAAATCACATGAGGATTGTGGAAATCTAAAGGAGGGGTCTGTCTATATACTTAATAGAGAGGAGGGGTCTGTCTTTATACTTAATAGAAAGGAGGGTGTCTGTCTATATACTTAATAGAAAGGAGGGGTCTGTATATATACTTAATAGAGAGGAGGGGTCTGTATATATACTTAATAGAGAGGAGGGGGGTCTGCCTATATACTTAATAGAGAGGAGGGGGTCTGCCTATATACTTAATAGAAAGGAGGGTTCTGTATATATACTTAATAGAGAGGAGGGGTCTGTTTATATACTTAATAGAGAGAAGGGGGTCTGTCTATATACTTAATAGAGAGGAGGGGGTCTGTCTATATACTTAGAGAGGAGGGGGTCTGTATATATACTTAATAGAGAGGAGGGGGCCTGACTATATAATTAATAGAGAGGAGGGGGTCTGTATATATACTTAATAGAAAGGAGGGTGTCTGTCTATATACTTAATATAGAGGAGGGGGACTGTATATATATATATATATATATATATATATATATATATATATATATATATACATACAATTTATCTCCCACATTCCTCTCCTGAAATACTCTGTGCTGCTGTGTACCCTGCTCCTTCTACAATGTATCTCCCACACTGATCTCCTGAAATACTCTGTGCTGCTGTGTACTCTGCTCCTTCTATAATGTATCTCCCACACTGTTCTCCTGAAATACTCTGTACTGCTGTGTACTCTGCTCCTTCTACAATGTATCTCCTATACTCCTCTCCTGAAATACTCTGTGCTGCTGTGTACTCTGCTCCTTCTATAATGTATCTCCCACACTGTTCTCCTGAAATACTCTGTACTGCTGTGTACTCTGCTCCTTCTACAATGTAACCCCCACACTCCTCTCCTGAAATGCTCTGTACTGCTGTGTACTCTGCTCCTTCTATAATGTATCTCCCACACTCCTCTCCTGAAATACTCTGTGCTGCTGTGTACTCTGCTTCTTCTACAATGTAACCCCCACACTCCTCTCCTGAAATACTCTGTGCTGCTGTGTACTCTGCTCCTTCTACAATGTATTTCCCACACTGATCTCCTGAAATACTCTGTGCTGCTGTGTACCCTGCTCCTTCTACAATGTTTCTCCCACACTCCTCTCCTGAAATACTCTGTGCTGCTGTGTACCCTGCTCCTTCTACAATGCATCTCCCACACTCCTCTCCTGAAATACTCTGTGCTGCTGTGTACTCTGCTCCTTCTACAATGTATCTCCCACACTGATCTCCTGAAATACTCTGTGCTGCTGTGTACTCCGCTCCTTCTATAATGTATCTCCCACACTGATCTCCTGAAATACTCTGTGCTGCTGTGTACTCTGCTCCTTCTACAATGTATCTCCCACACTGATCTCCTGAAATACTCTGTACTGCTGTGTACTCTGCTCCTTCTACAATGTAACCCCCCACACTGTTCCCCTGAAATCCTCTGTGCTGCTGGCATCCCTGTTGTGGCTTCTAACTTGTTTCCATTCCCACCATTGTCCATGCCCCATCAGTCTCTTTCCTCTTCACTTAAACACTCTGTGCTTCTGGGACTCCCTAGTAGGTTTCCTCCCTGACCTTGGCTACAGGTGCAGACAGAGCACTTACCTGTAATTTGGAATGGCGGTACATCCAAGGGAGAGCAGCGGCCGTCAGGTGGGTCTGTCCTCGCCGGACGCCCTGATCTTTCTTGGCCGTCATCTACCCTGATCTCGTCTCTGTTCCTCTCTTCCATTTTCCCTTCTTTTTGCCTTCATTTTATAAGAAAGATGATAAAGTCTACAGAAAACGGCAGCCATGGGCGGTGAGGAGTCATGTGACTGTCCTGAGCGCTAGAGAGCCAATGAGAGATTGGAGGCGGAGTCACCTGTGGTCTGTGGTGATATCACAATGCTCCAGTGTTCTACATACGAGAGGGGAGAAGTATATGGACATATAGTAAATATACAGTATATATATATATACCTCGATGTCTACCATATATCCCATTACATCACAAAAAGATTTCCCATTTTTTTCCATATAAAACATTAAAAAGAAATGTATAAATTATGGGAGGGGTCTGCCTAAATATCATGGTGGTGGTGGTGGTGGGGGGCTATATACATAATGGGGACAGGCCTGCCTATATACATTATGGGGAGGGGGGGTCTGTATATATATCCTATGGGGAGGGGGTCTATATACATTATGGGGACAGGTCTGCCTATATACATTATGGGTAGGGGGGTCTGCATATATATATATATATATATATATCCTATGGGGGGGTGTCTGTCTTTATATATTATGGGTAGGGGGGGTCTGACTATTTACATTATGGGGAGGATAGATATTACTACTACTACTACTACTACTACTACTAAAGAACTACTGCTCCCAGCATAGATATTACTACTACTACTACTACTGAAGAACTACTGCCCCCAGCATAGATATTACTACTACTCATGAAGAACTACTGCACCCAGCATAGATATTACTGCTACTACTACTGAAGAACTACTGCTCCCAGAATAGATATTACTACTACTACTACTACTACTGAAGAACTACTGCTCCCAGCATAGATATTACTACTACTACTGAAGAACTACTGCTCCCAGCATAGATATTACTACTACTACTGAAGAACTACTGCTCCCAGCATAGATATTACTACTACTACTGAAGAACTACTGCTCCCAGCATAGATATTACTACTACTCATGAAGAACTACTGCTCCCAGCATAGATATTACTACTACTACTGAAGAACTACTGCTCCCAGCATAGATATTACTACTACTACTGAAGAACTACTGCTCCCAGCATAGATATTACTACTACTCATGAAGAACTATTGCTCTCAGCATAGATATTACTACTACTACTACTACTACTACTGAAGAACTACTGCTCCCAGCATAGATATTACTACTACTACTGAAGAACTACTGCTCCCAGCATAGATATTACTACTACTACTACTACTGAAGAACTACTGCTCCCAGCATAGATATTACTACTACTACTGAAGAACTACTGCTCCCAGCATAGATATTACTACTACTACTACTGAAGAACTACTGCTCCCAGCATAGATATTACTACTACTACTGAAGAACTACTGCTCCCAGCATAGATATTACTACTACTACTACTACTGAAGAACTACTGCTCCCAGCATAGATATTACTGCTACTACTGAAGAACTACTGCTCCCAGCATAGATATTACTACTACTACTGAAGAACTACTGCTCCCAGCATAGATATTACTAATACTACTGAAGAACTACTGCTCCCAGCATAGATATTACTACTACTACTGAAGAACTACTGCTCCCAGCATAGCTGCATGAAATGGCCTAAAAGACATCCCAACTAAAAAACACCTGATGCCAAATAAATAGGGAGTAACTCCTGTGTAGGGGCAATACTGGGGGTGAATACTGTAGAGGCCGCTAATGGGAATAACTATTGTCCAGGGGCACTGATGGGGTTAATGACTGTGTGGGGCACCACTGGGGGGTAACTAGTGTGCGGGTATTACACTTTTCATACCCCCCTCCCAGAATGTAGATGTTCTGCTCTGATGCCAGTGAGATTATCGGCCTCATTTATCACAACCGTCTCCTTGTTGCCCCTAGCAACCAATCACAGCTCAGCTTTCATTTCTTAACCTCCTCTGGTAAAATGAAAGCTGTGCTGTGATTGGTTACTATGGGCAACACAGATCCTTTTCCTATTAGACAGTTTCCATATATCTGCCCCATAGTGTGTTACCTGGAGTCCTGTGGTAACAATGAGAACCTTCTAGAAGAAGATGATGGAGGTTGTAGTTCCTCCATGGCG
Source organism: Hyla sarda (assembly GCF_029499605.1). Lineage (NCBI taxonomy): Eukaryota > Metazoa > Chordata > Amphibia > Anura > Hylidae > Hyla > Hyla sarda. The sequence continues at coordinate 599,241,504 of NC_079189.1, forward strand.
TCCATCAGATGGCGGTCGCTCGGTGCAGGGAGGTCCATCAGATGGCGGTCGCTCGGTGCAGGGAGGTCACTTACACTTCTCCTCTTATAGGTCATCCAGGCCCAAAATATAGGTGAGAAAGTCTATAGAAAACGGCAGCCATGGGCGGTGAGGAGTCATGTGCCTGTCCTGAGCGCTAGAGAGCCAATGAGAGATTGGAGGCCGAGTCACCTGTAGTGATGATGTCATCAGCTGTCACATGATGTCACAATGCTCCAGTGTTTTACTGGAGAGAGGGGAGAAATGTATGGACACATAGTAAATATACAGAAAAAAAAGAAAGAATATAATTATATATGTTTACAGTGCTATATACCACTCTGCCATAAACTACGGTAAATAATCAATAAATATGTTTAAAAATATGAAAAAAAATTGCCCCTATTATCCCCCATAACTCCCCTGATTCCCCCATAACCCCACATAATAGCCCCTAAAATCCCTCCCATAATCCCCATAGCCCCCCTAAAGCCGCATGTGAGCGCCGTCAATTTTAGAAAAATACCAAATGCCAAAACACATCACATCACATGTCACAAAAGAATGGAAGAAAAGGTGATTGAAAAGTCAGATCAATGCCAAAATGGCACCAATAAAGACTACAGATTATGGCGCAAAACATAAGCCCCCTCCCCCATACAGCTTCATAGACAGAAAAATAAAAATGGAATAGGGGTAAGAAAATAGAAATGTATTATTTATTTATTTCTAAAAGTAGCAAAAAATGATAAAAATGTTACAAATTTGGTGTCATTGTAATGGAACCGATCTGAGGAATACAGATAACATGGACATTTTACTGCACATAGAAACGTGTAAAACGGAACCCCCCCCCCAATCAGCATAAATGCATTATTTTTATTTTCCATTTTACCTCACAAATAATTTTTTTTGTTTGTTTCTCCAAATAATCCCAAAAATTTCTCCAAAATTTTATGATGAAATGAAAGTTGACCTTACAAAGTAGAATGAGTCCCTCATACGGGTCTGTGATGGGAAAGGGACAGATTTGGGGTTGGGTCACATGTGCCGTATTTTGCTGCGTGTTGACTTCAATAGGTAGGAAAATCCGCAGCAGCAAATACGCTGCAAAATACGGCACGTCTGACCCGACCCGAATGGGTCTTAGAAGATGAGGAGAAGAAAATGCAAAAATTTATAACTTTTAGCAATTCCCCCACAGACCCATAATAGGCTTCTTGTTTATTGTGTGACCTATTGTACTTTGTAATGACACCTTTCCTTTTACCATAAAATGTTTGGCCACAGCCTTTTAGCCTTTCTCAGCGCCATTATTAGCTCTTAAGTGGCAGAAACCTCACCTACCCTTGGGGGAATATGTCCCGCTTGCAGCAAAAGAGAAAGAAGCAACTATCTCAGCGATTATCTCAGTCTATAACTGATTTGTTTCGGACCTGGACATGCTCCAAGATGGCGCCATCTTGCTTAAGCTCTGCTGACCTCTCTGAGAAGCTCCCAGACCCTACAGACCTCACTCCTGACACCATGTTTCAGAACATCAAGCAACTCTTCCAGACCGAACTGTCTAAGGCTGCTACCAATCTTTCATCTCAGTGGCGAGAGCTGGGGCAGAGGGTAGCAGACTCTAAGGCCAAGTTTGACGACTTGGCGGACGCGATAAGAAACAACCTCCGTGTCTTGGAGGATCCCTTGACACAGCTACAGGCCCTTAAGCTGAAACCCGAGGACCTCGATAACCGCTCTAGACGAGTGAATTTGCGGATCCGTGGCTTACCGGAGGAGGTGACAGAGGTCTCTTAGACGATTTCCTCCCTGTTCTATGAGCTGGTCCCACAATTGTCTGTTTTGTCCGCATACACAGGGCCCTGGCTAGACCCAAGAATCCTGATCTACCGCGGGTCGTGATCCTAAAACTTCATTATCCTGAGGTTAGAAACCTTATTTTACAGGCTGCTAGAAATGTCCCTGCACTCCCTGGTGCCCCCCCCCCCCCCCAGTGCATATCTACACTGATCTAGTTCCTTCCACCCCAGCTTGGGACTTTCACCCAGTAACGTTGGTGCTACAGTGGGGAGGGGTGTGGTATAGATAGGGATTCCCCTTCTCCCTCTCCTTTCAAGTGAATGGCCACTCCCACACTGTTCGCTCCCTGACTGATGCCAAGGATGTGCTCTCCCAGGAACGCATTAAGCTAGTAGACCAACCACCTTTGCCCGAGTGTTTAGGCTGCTTGATTCGTACCTGGATACCTGTTGCTAAGGACCGGTGTTCATCTCTCCCTCCTTCGGTGGACCCTCTTCCTCCTTGAAAGCTGAATACTGACTGTATTGTTACACCCTGTTACCTCTGTTGGGACGCTGCTCTGTTTTCTTCAGCTTGGATGGACATTCCTGTAGTCTCCCGATGGACTAGTGCACTTTACACCCTGGACATGTCACTGGACTGCCCCCTCTTCCCCTCTACCCCCCCTAGTTGGTCGGTTGTGGTCACCCACTCCCTTTCTTCAGGAGTCTTGTCTGCGGTCCAGAATACTGTTTTCCACCATCCCTCACTGGGAATTAGGAAGAATGTCAGACAACTCTCTCCGGCTGCCTGTCTCTCCTATTCTATGGTTTTGTTTACATTTTGTCTTTTTTTGTGTTTTTGTTTATTTTTTGTTTATGCAGGCATGGTATTATATTGCATGGATGTTCCATTTTTATGTCCTGGGTGCATGCCACCATTATTCCTGTAGTAGTCTTTTGCATGGCATCTAGGCCTTCATTTTTCATAGGTCGTATAAAAGGTTTTACTGCTTTTCGTTCACATCTAAATGTTGCAGGGTGAGGACTCTCCTGAGTAACCCATTCCCACTCTCTGTACAACATGAATATATGGACCCTGAGGTGTTTTTTGATATTACTAGGTACTCTATATGATAAGGTTTTATGTTTGGTTAATACATATGCTCCTACTGACTCTCCCCTGACATTTTTTGGGAAGATGTGATGACTTACGATACTTTGATTTGGGCAGGTGATTTTAACATTTAGCAAACTAGATAATTCTAACTTGGCCCCATTTCGCAGGTCAGGGGCTCAACAACGCCTGCTTTAGTAATTGTTTATAGATCATGGTCTGACGGACGTTTGGCGTGAGCATAACGGAACAGCCAGGGTTTATTCTTATTATTCCCCTGCTCAGCTACATTTCACCAGGATTGAATGGGTGTTGACCACCCGCAGGACCTTACCTTCTCTCTGTCTGTTGGCGTGGTCCGACCATGATATGGTATGTGCTGTGTTCAATTTTATGACTCCTTTCACATCCCCTTTTTGGTGGCGTTTGAATGAGTCCCTATTTGCCTAGGGTCAAACAGCAGTTGGATTCAGATCTGTCCTCCTATTTCACCTTCAATGTTGACTCTGATACTGCCCCTGAATGGGGATGGTTGGCCCACAATTCTTACATTCATGGACAAATCATATCTTTAGCCACAGGCATCAAGCACGACCGTAAAAAACGCAAGCAGCCCTTAGAGGCTAAATTGCAGAGACTTACATTTGTGGTCAGGGCTACCAACGTGAATAAGCTACCTGAAAATAACAACAATACCTAATAATGATAACAACCATAATATTAGTAACGACAATAGTAATAACGATCATAGTTATAACCATTATAACGATACCTTATGACTATTAAATCTAACAACAACAACAAGGATAATGATAACATACTTACAGTGGTTAGAATTGTGACCAAAACCGCGACCGTGGGCATGCCTATAGAGGGCCAATAATTAAGCCGATTTCTTCTAAAGGTATGGTGTTCAGACGTACATTGTCTGAACACCATACCTTTAGAAGAAATCGGCTTAAGTATTGCCGAATACTAGGAACCCCATAATGACACCCCCCCCTGCTTTGAGGGGCAGGGGCGTACAAATGCCCGTGTCTCATCCGCTCGGCTGGTTGTAATTTATATATCCGTACTTGTATGATTGCTGTTACTTAACATGCTAAAGTATAGTAAGTCATAACCTCTACCAAGGGTCTGCCTATAAAGGGCCAAAAAATACACACAATATCCTTTTGATTCCCTACCACCACCTGAGCCAGCGATGTTATTACTCTGAAGCCGTGTCAGAACAACAAATATGCAGTGCATCCCCTTGCGGACGTGGCAGGCATAACTGGTATACTACCGCCTATGAGCCAAAATATAATTGCTCTGAAGCCGTGGCCGTAACCATGATTATGCAGTGCATCCCCCTGTGGACGTGGCAGGCATAACGGGTAAACCACAGCCTATGAGTCATGATATTATTGCTCTGAAACCGTGTCAGTAACAATACTTATGCAGTGCCTCCCCCTGCAGACGTGGCAGGCATAACAGGTATACTACCGCCTATTTGTCATGATATTATTTCTCTGAAAATGTGTCAGTAACAATAATTGCGCAGTGCAACCCCCTGCTGATGTGGCAGGCATAACAGGTATACTACTGTCTAAGTGTAGATATTATTACTCACAGGAATGAGTAATAATAATAACATAATTTGCAGTGAATCCCCCTGCAGACATGGCAGGTAAACCGGTAACATACCACCTATGTGAGGATAGCTCTGAAAACAATTTCGCAAGAAATATTACTTAGATGACTTACCAGTAGCAATAATTACACATTGCAACCACTTGCAGACATGGCAGGCATACAGAGTATACTACGAATTTGGGTTGTGAATATTGTTGCTCTAAAGACGTGCCAGTAACAATAATTACGCATGTGCATCCCCCTGCAAATGTGGCAGGCATGATGGGTATCCAACCTCCTATGAGTCATAATGTATTAATTCTGAAGACAGTTGTGAAGTAGAGGCTAAATGTAACATGACAAGTTAATCAGACTGCTAATAATGATCGTAACTGATTTTAATTGTTTTTATTGGCTGTAGTAATACATGTCTGCACCTATGTATCGCACAAATGCTATGAGCGTATCACCAGTATACAGCTGCGAATATATGAGCCGCGTTAATTAAGCGCATGCACCCACCATAAATGCTGTGTGTATGAACAGTATAAATGCTATGAGTACACGTACAGTATAAAAACTAGAAGCGGATGTGCAGTATAAAACTAAGAGCAAATGTACAGTATAAATGCTAAAAAAGTGCGGAGCTGTAGCCAGCTCCTTTTGCGCCCAAGGCAAGCCCAGAAAACTGCAACCCCCCCCCCCCCCCCCAAAAAGAAAAAAGGTCAAAAAGTGGTTCTGGAGTATAATACAGGATATAACTCAGGATCAGTACGGAATAAGTAATGCAATGTATGTGTTACGCCGAGCGCTCCGGGTCCCCGCTCCTCCCCGGAGCGCTCGCTACACTCTCGCTCCCGCAGCGCCCCGGTCAGATCCACTGACCGGGTGCGCTGCGATACCGCCTCCAGCCGGGATGCGATTCGCGATGCGGGTGGCGCCCGCTCGCGATGCGCACCCCGGCTCCCGTACCTGACTCGCTCTCCGTCGGTCCTGTCCCGGCGCGCGCGGCCCCGCTCCCTAGGGCGCGCGCGCGCCGGGTCTCTGCGATTTAAAGGGCCACTGCGCCGCTGATTGGCGCAGTGGTTCTAATCAGTGTGTTCACCTGTGCACTCCCTATGTATACCTCACTTCCCCTGCACTCCCTCGCCGGATCTTGTTGCCATTGTGCCAGTGAAAGCGTTCCCTTGTGTGTTCCTAGCCTGTGTTCCAGACCTCCTGCCGTTACCCCTGACTACGATCCTTGCTGCCTGCCCCGACCTTCTGCTACGTCCGACCTTGCTTCTGTCTACTCCCTTGTACCGCGCCTATCTTCAGCAGTCAGAGAGGTTGAGCCGTTGCTAGTGGATACGACCTGGTCACTACCGCCGCAGCAAGACCATCCCGCTTTGCGGCGGGCTCTGGTGAATACCAGTAGTGACTTAGAACCGTTCCACTAGCACGGTCCACGCCAATCCCTCTCTGGCACAGAGGATCCACCTCCTGCCAGCCGGCATCGTGACAGTATGTACACAGTGACCTCACCAGCAGAATAGTGCATACAGCTCTGGAGTATAATACAGGATATAACTCAGGATCAGTACAGGATAAGTAATGTAATGTATGTACACAGTGACCTCACCAACAGAATAGTGAGTACAGCTCTGGGGTATAATACAGGATATAACTCAGGATCAGTACAGGAAAAGTAATGTAATGTATGTACTCAGTGACCTCACCAGCAGAATAGTGAGTACAGCTCTGGAGTATAATACAGGATATAACTCAGGATCAGTACAGGATAAGTAATGTTATGTATGTACACAGTGACCTCACCAACAGAATAGTGAGTACAGCCCTGGGAGTATATTACAGGATGAGGATGCCCATACTACATTATAGAAAAAAAAAACCTGTACTCACCTCCAGTGCTCCTATTGTGCCCATCTCCGGTCCCCCGGTGTAATCCTGAGCTGAAGAATGTTTTGGGCCCGGAGTGACATTGTGGCCCACTGTGTCATACTGCTGCTAAGCCTCCGTAGTGATGTCCCACCTCGGCCAGCTAAGCAGCAGCATGGCACACTGGGTCCCGATGTCACTCTGGGCCTAAGTGTCACACTGCAGCTCAGGAAGAGGACTGCACCCGGGGACCGTAGCAGGGCACAGCGGGAGAGCTGGAGGTGAGAACAGATTTTTTTTTTTATAAACCTGTAGTATGGACATTCATCTAAAATGTCCTCTGAGCTGACCAGGTCCACCGACGCAAAATTGCGGTGTCCTGATCAGTTCACACGGGGAGCGGAGGGTCCCTACCTGCCTCCGGTTTATCCTATCAGCCCCTAAATATAAATAAGCCCCTTCCCTAATTAACGTTCTGATCAGCCTCCCTTTACCCATTTTTAAAATAAAATAATGTAAATAAAAATAAACGTGGTGTCGCCTCATGCGTAAATGTCCGAACTATTAAAATATAACAATAATTAAATAAACCACACGGTCATTGGCGTAAACATAAAAAAATGCCAAAGTCCAGAATTGATGATTTTTGGTCACTTTATATAACATAAAAAAAGACAAAAATGGTAAAGCTAAAAACTACAGATCATGACACAAAAAGGGAGCCCTCGTACAATATTATAATAAGGAGGCATATTTACAAATGAGAGGACACAGTGGGCATTATTATTTATTTATACATAAGGGGACACAAAAGGGCTTATGAGGGGGCACGAGGGCATATTTAAAAAATTAGGAGGCATCGTAAATATGAGGGGGACACAGAGGGCACATTTTTATATGAGAAGAACATAAGGCAATATATATATTGCCCTCCTGTTCTTCTCATATAAAAATGTGCCCTCGGTGTCCCCCTCATATATATAATGCCCCACAGTGCACCCTCATATATATATAATGCCCCACAGTGCACCCTCATATATATTTGATTGTGTGTCTTGGCCTTACCTGTTCGCACTGTTGTCTAAATTTGGTTTCTTGGGTCCCTTTATTCTGATTTTGACTAATTTGTACTCAGCGCCGACTGCATACTTGTCGCCAGCTCTTTTCGCGTTAGTGATAAAGCTTTTGGCAGAGTTGATTAGGGATCATCCTGACATCAGTTGCATGACAATTGGCTCGTCTGTGTATAAGGTGAAACTTTTTGAAGATGGCCACTTGTTGACTCTTACGAATCCCCTTGTGTCCTTGCTGAATATTTTTCAACTTTGTGATGATTTCGCCCAGTGGTTGGAGCTACGTGTAAATATAACGAAATCTGAGATACTCTATTGTAATGTCCCGCCTCTTACACAACAGTCTATTGCCCATACGTTTGGCTTTAAAGACTTTCTCTGGTTTTTCCTATTTGGGGATTAAATGGACATCCTCCCTTCAGTCCCTCTACGGGGTTAAAGGGTAACTCTCATTAAAATAAATTTTTGCTATTGCACTCCTTATGGTAAATAAAAAATATTTCTAATATACTTTGTTTAAAAAAAATTAAGTTATCTATGTTTTAATTGTGCTTAAAAAAGCCCAAGAGCACATTTTCCCGCATCTTATACACAGACTTAGGACCGAGGTCCAAACACAGAAAGTGCAGCCTGGAGTGCTGCTTTCAGCAGCCAGGGAGCCGCCGGTAATGGCCGACATCCGCAATCATGTGGATGTCCGCCATTTAAGGGGTACTCCGGTGCTTACACATCTTATCCCCTATCCAAAGGATAGGGGATAAGATACCTGACCGCGTGAGTTCCGCCGCTGGGGACAGCTATCACGCCCCCTGCCGTAGGCTTGCATTGAGTGGCAGAGCGTGACGTCACACGCCGCCGGCCGTGTGGTCGTCGGTAATCAGACATGGAGCGAACACGCTCCGGGGACTGATTACAAACGGGGGTGCGCGTGCAAGATCCCGGGGGTCTTTTGGATAGGGGATAAGATGTGTAAGCACCGGAGTATTCCTTTAACGTCAGATGCAGTGATCAATATAGATCACGGCATCTCCGGCAGTGGGGTACTTTAATTGGATGATGGGATCACCTGCAGCGGATGATTTACATTTTTATTGGGGGGAGGGGATATTTCACATTCTTTTTTAAAGCTTTAATAGTCTCCATAGGTGATTATTTGTAGAAATCATTTGATTGCTAATACTGTTCAGTGTCATGCATAGGGCATAGCACTGATCAGTGTTATCGGTCATCTTCTGCTCTGGTCTGCTCGATCTCAGACCAGAGCAGAAGACCCCAGGAGACGGACGGAGGAAGGTGAGGGAATCTCCATCCGTCTCCTGGGGTCTTCTGCTCTGGTCTGAGATCAAGCAGACTAGAGCAGAAGATGACCGATAACACTGATCAGTGCTATGCCCTATGCATAGCACTGAACAGTATTAGCAATCAAATGATTGCTACAAATAGTCCCCTATGGAGACTATTATAGTGTAAAAAAAAAAAAAAAATGTGAAAAAATCCCCTCCCTCAATAAAAATGTAAATAATTAGTTTTCCCATTTTACCCCCAAAAAAGAATAAAAAATTAATTAATAAACATGTTTGGTATTGCCGCATGTGTAAAAATCTGAACTATCAAAAAATATTGCTTTCTCAATCTCATATGGTGAAAGGCGTAAATGTAAAAATATTTTATTCCCAAATTTTTTTTTATAAAAAAACTTAAATATAAACAAATGTGGTACCGATACAAACTACAGATCACAGCGCAATAAATGAGCCCTCATACCTCCCTGTATACAGTAAAATAGGAAAAGCTATAGGTGGTCAAAATAGAGCAGTTTCAAACATACTAATTTTGTTAAAGTAGTTTGAGATTTTTTTAAAGCGGTACAATTCTAAAAAGGCATATAACATGGGTATCATTTTAATTGTATTGACCCACAGAATAAAGATGTCATTTTTACTGTAAAGTGTACAGCATGAAAACTTAAAAAAAATAGAAAAATTTGCTACATTGCGGTTTTCCCACATAAACAATATTTTTTTGGTTGCGCCGTACATTTTATGGTGAAATAAGTGATGTCATTATAAAGTAAAATTGGTGACGCAAAAACAAGCCCTCATATGGGTCTGTGGAAGGTAATATAATAGAGTTATGATTTTTAGAAGGCAAGTAGTTAAAAACGAAAATGAAAAAATAAAATCGGCCTTGTCCTTAAGGGGTAAGAACTGCCTCCACTGAGACCACCACTTTTGTAAAAGTGTGTGGGGCTGAAGAAATGCCAAACCGGAGGGCTACAAACTGAAAATGTTTTAAGACTCCCTTGACCTAGAATGCGATCCTCAAAAATCTTCCGGATCCAGGATGGTTGGGAATATGGAGGAAGGCTTCCTTGAGATCCAAGGTAGTCAGGAAATCTTCCGGCAAAATAAGATTGGTTAACGACTTTATAGCTTCCATCCGAAAGTGATTGTGCTTCATGTACTGATTAAAAAATCACTACGTACTGAGCCTTATGTGACCCTGCTCTAAGGATACGTTTACACATGCGTATTTTTGCTGCCGTTGACCTAAATGGGTAGCAAAATCTGTTACGGCAGACCTGCAGCAGAAAATATGCACGTGTGAACGTACTCTAAAGGTCTTGTTCACATGAGCGGATTTCCTTTCAAACCTGCTGTGAGTTCGAAAGACGGCGGCTCTCCACTGGCTGCCAGCAAAAATTTGTTGGCCATTTTTGAAGTCAATAGGGTCTGTGGCGGATTTTCAACAGCGTAAACCCGCTGCTAAAAAAAATCTTCTGCTGACAGGCCACAGAGACCCCGCCCCCTTTAAAATTTGCAGCAGGAAATACAAGTTTGAAAGGAAACCCGCTTATGTGAATGAGCCATAAAGGTTGGAGTTTTTCCAGATTTACTCCTGTGCCGGGTAGTACTCTGTAAAGCTGAGGTTGGTGCTCTCAAATCACCCAAGTGCAAGTAAAAAGTGCAAACGTGTTCACACAAAAACCGTGCATGAGGATGCAGTCCATCACAAGCCCTTCACCGAAAGGAGAGAGGCCCCCCCCACCCAACAAAACCCTTAACCTCCAAGCCTTAAGGCACCTGCGAGGCTCCAGGAACAATGTCCCTTTTCGACAAAGCTACTCAGGGACCTAAAAGTGTTCCCGGGGGGCAACTAGGCGTTAACCAGGTTGCCACGAAGGAACCAATAAAACCGGTTTGGTACTCATGCCAAAGCAGGAATACCACGGGGTATGGCAGGGAGGTGACACACGTCCTCTAGATCGGCAGGAGGAACACCCAGAAGGGCAACCGCACCCTACCAAATTCTTGTGACACATAAAGAACACAAACGTGAGCACAGTGACAAAAACCATATAAATAAATAAGTGAATGTGCGCTGCGTAAAACTGCCCGGACATCCTTCCGGATCTATAGAAATTACTCTGCAGATCAAAAGCCAGAAGGCCGGAACAGTAGAGGTGAGTGCTTGGAAGAGTGAGAGATAACGTGCGTGCTTCGTGCCATCTGTCAAGTGGGGTTGCCAATACCAAATGAGTTCCGGCACCCTGGGGTCACCACTGGAGGCTCTGCTTTATTAGACTTTCTGCATGTCAAAATTAGCACAGAACAAGGAGTGCTTACAAATGCCATGGCAATTTTCTTCTGCAGGTCAGTACAATTATGGCGAAACCTAATACATATACTTTTTAGAATGGTTCATTACAGTGACACTATAAAATGTATTTTTCGTTAAAAAAAAAAAAAGTTATTTTTGTGCATCTCCATGGTTTGAGAGCCATCTCTTTTCACTGACGCAACTTTTGGAAATTTTGCAATTGTTTAGATACTTTGTATGTTAGGATTGTGCCTAAATAATAATTGTGAATTGAAATGTTGTGAAAGATATTTTGTATGTAAAAATTTTACAAAAGAAAAAAAAAAGAAAAGAAAAAGAAACCTCGGCACTCAGGATTTCCTTTGAATAATCCTCTGTGTTTTATTCACATGTAAATCACAATGTAACACAGTGTTTCTAGTCAATTTACTAATTATTTGTGATTTTTTTCACACGCCCCTTCCCATAGATTTGCACTGAAGGGGTGTGGTGTGACATCTCGAAGGGTGTGGTGTGACATCTCGAGGGGCGTGGCGTGATGTCACGACCCCACAGCCCGCACCCAGCATTTGGAACAAAATATTCTGAACACTGGGGCAGTGGAGTACCCCATTAAGTATGCGAGAAATACACAACAAACAAATAGCATACTATTGGATTTGTGTGTGTCTGCACAAAATACGGCCACTTGGGCAAATATTTTGCCCAAAAATTACTATCCACTGCATCTGCCAGAAAAGTAGACCCACACTAAGAAAGTGTGGTAGATGAAAAGTCACAAAAAAAAAACCTGCAACCATGTTCACTACGCAATAAATGCAACTTATAAACACAAAAACAAGTGTAAAGAAAATAATAAAATTCCCCCCATTTTGCTTCTTATATAACAGGCATTTTCAATCATAATTTATTCCTCTAAATGGCTTTACTGTAACAATTGTGTTAATTATTTTACTGTATTATTTGCCAATAAAAAAGTTAAATTAAAAAAGGCTGCTTCACTGCCTGAATTATTTGGTATTTATGAAGATGTGATTTGTGGATAAAAACGTTTCCCACATTCTGGTTATTATGACTTCTTCCGTGTGTGAATTCTCTGATGTTCAACAAGATGTGATTTCTGAGTAAAGCATTTGCCACATTCTGAGCATGAATATGGCTTCTCCCCAGTGTGAGTTCTATGATGTAGAACGAGACGTGATTTCACAGCAAAACATTTCCCACATTCTTGGCATGAAAATGGCTTCTCTCCTGTGTGAATTCTATGATGTTCAACAAGCTTTCTTTTCTCCAAAAAACATTTTCCACATTCTGAGCATGAAAATGGCTTCTCGCCTGTGTGAATTTTTTGATGGCGAATAAAAGCTGTTCTTTCCCTAAAACATTTTCCACATTCTGAGCATAAAAATGGCTTTTCTCCTGTGTGAGTTTTTTGATGTTCAACAAGCTTTGATTTCAGATAAAAACATTTCCCACATTCTGAGCATGGAAATGGTTTCTCCCCTGTGTGCGTTCTATGATGTTCAACAAGCTTTCCTTTCTCCGAAAAACATTTTCCACATTCTAAGCATGAAAATGGCTTCTCGCCTGTGTGAATTCTTTGATGGCGAATCAAATCTGTTCTCTCCCTGAAACATTTTTCGCATTCTGAGCATGAAAATGGCTTCTCTCCTGTGTGAGTTTTTTGATGTTTAACAAGAGCTGATTTTGGATTCAAACATTTGCCACATTCTAAGCATGGAAATGGCTTTTCTCCTGTGTGAATCCTCTCATGGTCAAGAAGATTTTTTCTTATAGAAAAACATTTCCCACATTCTAGACATGAAAATGGCTTTTCTCCTGTGTGAGCTCTCTGATGTTCAACGAGGTTTGATTCAACTGTAAAACATTTCCCACATTCTTGGCATGAAAAAGGCTTCTCTCCTGTGTGAACTCTCAGATGTGCAACAAGCCTTAATTTCAAAGTAAAACATTTCCCACATTGAGAACATGAAAATGGCTTCTCCCCAGTGTGAATTTCTTGATGGCGAATAAGATTTACTTTCTGCCTATAACACTTCCCACATTCTTGGCATGAAAATGGTTTCTCCCCTGTGTGAATCCTCTGATGGTCAACAAGATATGATTTCATAGTAAAACATTTTCCACATTCTTGACATGGAAATGCCTTCTCCCCAGTGTGAATTCTCTGATGTTGAACAAGATGTGATTTCATAGTAAAACGTTTCCCACATTCTTGACATGAAAATGGCTTCCCCCCTGTGTGAGTTCTCACATGTCTATCAAGCTGTGATTTGAAAATAAAACATTTCCCACATTCTTGGCATGAAAATTGCTTCTCCTCTGTGTGAATTCTCTGTGTATCTTGTGTGGTATGATCATCTGCTTTATAATATGAAGATATAAGATTCTCCTCTGATCTCCTGGTACTGTCATCTGCCAAGGATAAAACAGTTTATGTTATTTATCAGTAATAGAACCTTAAACATTTTGCCCACATGTACAGTCAGTCACATGTACAGTCAGTCACATGTACAGTCAGTCAGTCACATGTACAATTAGTGCTGAATTATTTCATTATTTGACATCATAGAACATTCTCACTATCTGATCTAATAATCTTCTCTCCCCCATCTCCTGCAGTAAGACTGAGATCGCAGTGATCATTTTTTCTTTTTCTTCTCGCCTTCTTAAAACCACCACTCATACCCATTCACAGACCAATACGAGGGCTTGTATTTTGCAAGACCAATTGTACTTTGTACTGACACCCTTCATGTTACCATAAAGTATACTGGAAAATTGAAAAATATGTAATTTTGGATGCTTTAGTTTTTACAATACAGTGGTCCCTCAACATACGATGGTAATCCGTTCCAAATGGACCATCAATTGTTGAAACCATTGCATGTTGAGGGATCAGTGCAATGTAAAGTCTAGGACAGTGGTCTACAACCTGCGGACCTCCAGATGTTGCAAAACTACAACACCCAGCATGCCCGGACAGCCGTTGGCTGTCCGGGCATGCTGGGTGTTGTAGTTTTGCAACATCTGGAGGTCCGCAGGTTGTAGACCACTGTTAGAGGAAGTTGTACTCACTGTTAGAGGAAGTTGTACCGTCACCGCTGCCCTGGATGTCGCCGTCCATCGCTGTCGCCGCGTCCCCTAGATGTCCCCGACGCTCCGGCAAGGCATCTGCTTCCCCGGCATCCGTGCTCTCCATCGCCGCCATCACGTTGCTACGCACGCCGCTCCTATTGGAAGACGGGACGGCGTGCGCAGCGACGTGATTATGTCGATGGAGAGCGCCGACGATGCAGGGGATCCCAAAGAGGACGCGCCGGAGCCCCGAGGACAGGTAAGAGACATCACCGGAGCTCATGGGGCACCGTAAACGGCTATCCGGTGGCAGCTGAAGCAGTCTGCGCTGCCGGATAGCCATTTATACGATGGCCCCGACATAAAAAAGCATCGTATGTTGATGCTGCCTTCAATATGACCTCTGAGAGGCCATCGCATGTTGAAATTATCGTATGTCAGGGCCATCGTAGGTCGAGGGGTCACTGTACTTTTTTTTATTCTATGTGTCAGTACAATTTCATCTATGACTTTAATCTTATCGACCCATAGAATAAAGAGGACGTCAACTTTACTCTAAAGTACAATGTAAAAACTAAAGCATCCAAAAAATGTTTTCATTTTACTACTGTTAGGATTAGCTACTGTTAGTAGTTGTTATTTAGTCTAGGATGTGCACAGGAGCTGAACCATCTATAAGTCTGCAGCTGTTGCTTATATTTCAGCAAATCTTCTATCTCATTCTTTCTTCTATATATAATTGGAGTTAATAGCTCATCTGTCCAAAAATTGTGAAAATACTTTTTCCTCATCAGCAATGTCACATTTTTACCCATATTTTATTTATTTTTAGGCTGAATAGGAAATGTACAGAATAAAAAGTAACAGCAGATGTACACCAATTTTTTGAATTTTTTAGAAATTCCCTTTGAAACTGACTAAATAACATCTGTGACTCCACTCTGCATTTAATGGTTACTACTCACCTGGACAATAACCTGTAGGAATGTCCTCTTTATACTGTTCATCACTGCTCACATCTGTCTCCTCTTCTTCCTTTATGTCTGTAGTATTAATATAGTTCAGATCTTTCCCTGTAGGAATGTCCTTCATATACTGCTCATGACCGCGCACATCTGTCTCTTCTTCTTTTACCCTTATGTATATAGATCAGATCGTTCCTTGTAGGAATGTCCTCTTTATACTGCTGATTGCCCCTCACATCTGTCTCTTCTTCTTTTACCCTTTTGTCTGGAGTATTAATAGAGTTAAGATCTTTCCCTGTAGGAATGTCCTTTTTATACTGCTCATCACCACTCACATCTGTCTCTTCTTCTTCCTTTATGTCTGTAGCATAGATAAGATCTTTCCCTGAAGGAATGTCCTTCATATACTGCTCATCACTGCTCACATCTGTCTCTTCTTCTTTCTTTATGTCTGTAGTGTTAATATAGTTCAGATCTTTCCCTGTAGGAATGTCCTCCATATACTGCTCATCACCACTCACATCTGTCTCATCTTCTTCTTTTACCCTTTTGTCTGGAGCATTAATAGAGTTAAGATCTTTCCCTGTAGGAATGTCCTCCTTATATTGCTCATCATTGCTCACATCTGCCTTTTCTTCTTTCGTTATGTCTGTAGCAAAAATAGAGTTCAGATCTTTCCCTGTGGGAATGTCCTCCTTATACTGCTCATCACTGCTCACATCTGTCTCTTCTTCCTTTATGTCTGTAGCATTAATATGGAGCAGATCTTTCCCTCCAGGAATGTCCTCCTTATACTGCTCATCACTGATTACATCTGTCTCTTCTTCTTTTACCATTCTGTCTGGAGCATTAATATAGATCAGATCATTCCCTTGATTCAAAAGCTGTAAAAGAAATATTGTAAAAGTCATCAGACAGTAAAGTCACCTGGAATATTTTTAGGGTGAAAAAAAATTATAAAAGCACGGCTGTCTTTTGGGTAATGTATCAGGATAATCTACTTTATGTGGGAGTGTACATAAGGAGTAGCATTTTTTCAAGCCATTATATACTGTACCTTATATATTGCATGTTTCACCAGGTTTCTGCTCAATCTTAAATTTTTAGTTGTCTCTAAGCTGGTGGGTGCACCCTAGCCTCTATGATGTCTTCCATACACTGGATACACAGACAAGAGGATCCTGTTCTTCTGTCTCTTTATAGTACACACTAAAAATCAGCAGTAGCATGGAGAACATTATAGAGAAGTAGTGAGCAGTCTACGGCTAGGCTCTTTTAATAATGTCGGTGTATCTGATTAGGTCTGTGTGACTTTTCTGTCTTAACTTTAGACCAGTGTTTCCCAACCAGGGTGCCTGGCTACCCAGACATGCTGGAAGTTGTAGTTTTGCAAAACCTGGAGGCACCCTGGTTGGGAAACACTACTTTAGATAGCTGACTTAGAATGCCTTTCTCTGTACGCACATGCACCAAGAGATTCATTAGTCTTCCTCCCTAACGGAGGTCCTTTTCCTTAATATTCCTTTGTAAAAACTGAACAGAAGTATTCATTTAGACAGTCAGCTAGCCCATTTTAAATTACATTTTATTATCATAATGCCCAAAAATGACATAACAGGAGGTGTTATCTCAGCCTTATAGCTGCAGGTCTCCAAGAACAAGGGTTCTCAACCAGAGGTAAGCGTACCCCTAGGGGTACGCCAGGAGTTATGCGGGGATACAGCATTTCGCTGACAAATACCGGCCATGCATTTGCCAGTATTTGTCATCGCAGGGCGGGGATTGGACACCACAGTCACCGCGGCAGCTCACTATAGTGTACCGTGAGCTGCAGTGGCTGCTGGGCCTGATGTATGACATCCCTGACAATGTGCGGAGCCGGAAGGACAGCGCAGAAGGATGTCACTCGTCAGTGCGGCCCTCTGACTCCCGCCGAACGGCATAGACAAAGGCCTGGGAAGAATGTTAAACTAAGTGTAACACCGCAATATGGGAGGGTGTTATTGTATGTATCTCATATATTGGCCTAGGGGGATCGGAGAGGAGAATAATGGCACAAGGGAATTAATATGGGGGGGTGAATAATGGCAAAAGGGGATCAGAGGGAGGGGGGAATAATGGCAAAAGGGGATCAGAGGAAGGGGGGGGGGATAATGGCACAGGGGGATTCATATGGAGGAGGGGGGGGGGTAATCCTTACCCCCCCCCCTCTCAATCTTAATCCTTTTATCAGATTATGGCAAAAGGGGATCAGAGGGAGGGTGAAATAATGGCACAAGGAGATTAAGTATCGCATTAGAAAGGTAAGTACACGCCATTATGAAATTAAGTACTTTTATTACTTATTTTGTCCACGGGTACGCCTCGCATGTAAGTTCTGCACAAACTTACGCGAAAGGGGTACCTGCGGACATACTTTCACCCATTGGGGGTACAGTTGCAAAAAAGGTTGAGAACCACTGTCCTAGAAGCTGGAAATTAAGATGATGGATCAATAACAACCTCAGGACCCTCGTACACATGTATATCCGGCATGGCTAGACAGGCTTCAGGTTGTGTCAGTGGAGAGAGATCAGAAAGAAGTCAGATCGGAAAAGGGACAAATTCCTTTGTGATAAAAGAGATTACGACACAGACGCAGTGTTCACTTAGAGAAATCAAAAACCCGCAGGAGTTAATCAAAAAGGGAGAAGGAGAAAATTTCTAAAGAAAATACAGAAGTCCTGACTATTGGACCACAGACTCTGATACGAGTGCATCGGATGAAGCCAACAAGGAAACAACTAGGGATCAAAAGTCGAAAGATAAAAAAGATGAAGCCCCTTTAGGAGAAAGATTAGGAGGGGGAAGCATAAGAGGAGGAATGAACAGATACCAACAGAAGGGAAAGACAGTGTCGTGGCAGGAGTAACTAGTACAGACAATGTCATCAATATCGGAACAAAAAACAACAGATCGCTTCTGTGTGCGATCTTCCAGACCAAATGGGATAATGTGGGATAATGAGGAACGCACTCACCTGGTCAGGTTGTGCATATTCCAGGCACAACGCTGATGTGGGCTTAATGTAACAACTGCTGCGGCTTCCCACGCTGGATCCACCGGCGTGTAAGAGACAGTGAAGGAGGAGGAAATCGGAAGCTGAGATCGCGCTGTTGCAGAGAAGATTCAAGGATACTGGTAGAAGTCTTAATTTCTTTTATT
This sequence comes from Hyla sarda, assembly GCF_029499605.1. Taxonomy (NCBI): domain Eukaryota; kingdom Metazoa; phylum Chordata; class Amphibia; order Anura; family Hylidae; genus Hyla; species Hyla sarda. The sequence continues at coordinate 599,259,859 of NC_079189.1, forward strand.
CTATTCACACAACGCGTTTCTGGATATTAATAATCCTTTCTTCAGGCGTGATACAAAACACAGAATGCAGGAGATATATATAAGGGAAGTGATGTATCGCACCTGGATAACAACACGCCCACAATTCTCACACAAGTAAACATAATGGATATTATTAATGCTACATATAATCACTAAATAATAAATCCACTATATTCCACAATAGATAATAAACCTGTCCAATAACAGAAAGGATTATTTTACAAAAAAATGCAATAATGTACAAATGCATAAAAACACATTGATACATAAAAAACACACAATAAAACCTACATTAAAAGGCCGTTTTTTCTATACACTCATTTAACCCCTCGGGCCACCCGCCCTGTCCTCACCCATACCACCACGATAATACCTATTATCAGTCCGAAGCGGGACACACTACCGCATTATTTCCCACTGAAACATCGACTGTCTACAGTCACCAAATCAATAGCCACGTCATCTCTCTCTTTGATTCCACATCTGGAAATAAATTCACCAACATTAAAAAGTACAAAAAGAAAAATAGACCACGGGGATGCAGGGGGGCCGCAAAAAAGGAAATAAAACTTGCCAGTCCACTTGTACACCAAAACCAAAGCCAATAAAAATATTTAACATATCATCACATGTATTGGGTGATAATGAGATTTCCCTTTTAGCCAAGGGACTCTCATTTTGTCCCTCTACTGCTCCGGACCCTTTTCAGTTGTTTTTGGATTTGAATGAATATATTCGCAAATTGGCCCTCACACGTTTTTTTGTTTTTAAGGAAAACAAAACAGGTAAACTTGAAGCAAATATTCCGACTAATGTTGATGACCATGACAATATTGATATTTTAGATGCACGTGGTAAACATATGGATGTGCACAAAAAATCCACTTTTTTTCCTCTGGGACACAGAGGCAATTTTGTGGAGACATTTTACTCATTGGTGGGGAATGATTTTAGGAACATTAATGAAACTCCCCGTTTGACTCATAAGGATAATTTATCCTTGGAAGAACGAAAAGCGCTCAAATCATTAAGAAATAATGAGAATATTATAGTGAGACCCGCTGATAAAGGGGGGGGGGGTACAGTCATTTTAAATAGATCGGATTACATTAAGGAGGCAATGCGGATCCTTTCGGATATGAATTATTATGAAGTCCTGTCAGATGATCCCTCTGTAAAATATTTTGAGGATTATTTATTCTTTATCAAGAATGCCTTTGACATTCAGGTGCTAAATAAAAATGAATATGAATTTTTAAAGATCAAAAATTACCAACTCCCCACCTTTTATTATTTGCCAAAGGTCCACAAGGATCAAAGTAATCCCCCCGGGAGACCAATTATCTCTGGGGTTGGTGCTATTAGTTCCCACCTATCCCATTTTGTGGACCTTTTTTTACAGCAATATGTGTTGGAACTGCCTAGCTTTTTAAGAGACTCCACCCAGCTCATTCAAGAATTGGAATTTTTTTGAAATATTGATAATAATAATTATTTATTTATAACCTTGGATGTTAGTGCTTTGTATTCCAACATTTTAAAAGAAAAAGGGCTTGGTGCAATCAGATACTATTTGGAACAAGATGCTGCTATATCTAGTGCCCAGTTGGAATTTCTTCTTTATTCCATTGATTTTATTCTTGAGCACAATATTTTTTCTTTTAATGGACACATTTTTAGACAGACCCTCGGTTGTGCGATGGGGACTCGATTTTCCCCAAGTTATGCAAATTTATATATGGGGCATTTCGAGTCCCTTCGCATTTTAAATCCGCACATCATATTTTATAAGCGTTTTATAGATGATTTATTTATACTTTGGAATGGCACTGAAGATGAAGCAACACTTTTTATTAATGAAATTAATCACAATGATTGGGGATTATTATTTACTCCAACTATTTCATCTACCAGTTGCGTGTTTTTAGATTTGGAAGTTTTTAAAAATAACACAGATGAAATACAGACACGCACACATTTCAAAAAGGTAGATGTGAATAGCTTTTTGAACTTTAATAGTTGTCATTATCCGAAATGGATTTTAAATGTCCCATATGGACAATATCAGCGTGTGCGGAAAAACTGCAGTTCTGATGCAGATTTTCTTGTGCAATCTAAAATACTGCAGGAAAGATTTTTAGAAAAGGGTTATCCCAAAAAAATAGTGTCCACTGCTTTTCAGAAAGCAAGCACCTTAGAACGCAAGGAGTTGGTACATAAAATAAATAAAAAGACAAAAGGAAGGAATGCTGTGATCCAGAATACTAATAATAAAAGGAAATTTAATTTTATTACCACTTATAACAATAATCCTGATCGGATCCGGGGGATACTGACTAAATATTGGGGAATCCTGCATGCAGATCCGATTTTAAAACAAGTTTTACCAAAGAGACCTAATTTAACATTTCGAAGGGCAAAAACCCTTAGAAATCAGTTAGCCCCAAGTAGGCTAAAAATATTGAATAATGATGTAATCTCTAGAGATATTACAAAAAATGCAAAATCAGGTACCTTTAAGTGTGGGACCTCGAGATGTCTGTGCTGCAAATGGATCCCCTGTAAGAATACATCCCTACTAACATCTTTTTCCACTCAGGAGGTAATAAAGTGCAGGGATAGTGCAAATTGTGCATCTTCTTTTGTAGTTTATTTACTAATATGTAGATGTGGGATCCAATATATTGGGCGCACAGTGCAAAGTTTGCGAGCTCGAATGAACAAACATCGCTCTAATATTGCAAAAAAATTTATGCAGCACAGTGTCTCGAGACACATAACCTTAAGTCACCCTGATAATATCGACTGTCTGTCAGTTTTTGTAATCGAACAAATTCCTGCTAATAATCCTAATCGGTATCAACAGTTAATTAACCGAGAATCGTATTGGATTTTTAGATTTAATACTATGTGGCCCGAGGGGTTAAATGAGTGTATAGAAAAAACGGCCTTTTAATGTAGGTTTTATTGTGTGTTTTTTATGTATCAATGTGTTTTTATGCATTTGTACATTATTGCATTTTTTGTAAAATAATCCTTTCTGTTATTGGACAGGTTTATTATCTATTGTGGAATATAGTGGATTTATTATTTAGTGATTATATGTAGCATTAATAATATCCATTATGTTTACTTGTGTGAGAATTGTGGGCGTGTTGTTATCCAGGTGCGATACATCACTTCCCTTATATATATCTCCTGCATTCTGTGTTTTGTATCACGCCTGAAGAAAGGATTATTAATATCCAGAAACGCGTTGTGTGAATAGAATAAAAGAAATTAAGACTTCTACCAGTATCCTTGAATCTTCTCTGGAACAGCGCGATCTCAGCTTCCGATTTCCTCCTCCTTCACTATCAATATCGGAAGTCATTGCCGTCTTGTCCAAGGGTCTTAATTATGGACGGCATGAGGGGTTCGACTTCCCCCAGTTTGAAGTCGACCTCTTCAAAGCAGTCAGGAAAATAAATCTGCATAAAATATTTAACAATAAGGAAGATTCGATCTTTCGTTAACAAAAAGAAAGTCACCAATATGCATAGGCCTATTAGGTTTTAGTGTAGCTTCAGGTCTTGATGAAAGGGAATCCGATGATGTGAGGATATTGGCTGCGTTAGCTGCAGACTCTTCATTCGTAGAAAGTAAAGAGATATATACAACTAAATTCTCAGGGGGAAAGCCGTCAACTTTTAACCCCCAGTATGCCCAGGCACTCCATTAGATCTCTTCACTACTGCGGTGCTTAGCGATACGAGATGCTTAGTTCATCCAGAGAAAGATCTCAATACAGAAGAGAAAAAGGCCTTTGATTGGGTCAGTAATCAACCTCACTTAACCCCTTAAGGACGCAGCCCTTTTTCACCTTAAGGACGCAGCCCTTTTTCACAATTCTGACTACCGTCACTTTACGCATTAATAACTCTAAAACGCTTTTACCGAATATTCTGATTCTGATATTGTTTTTCATGACATATTCTACTTTATTTTTGTGGTAAATTTTCGTTGTTACTTGCATCCTTCTTTGGTGAAAAATCCCAAAATATCATGAACATTTTGAAAATTTAGCATTTTTCTAACTTTGAAGCTCTCTACTTGTAAGGAAAATGGATATTCCAAATACATTTTATTTTTCTTCACAAATACAATATGTCCACTTTATGTTGGCATCATAAAATGGACATATTTTTACTTTCTGAAAAAATTAGAGGGCTTCAAAGTAGAGCAGCAATTTTCAAAAATGTCATGAAAATTGCAAAATCTGAAGGGACAGATGTTACAGAACTACAACTCCCAGCATGCCTGGGCAGTCTTGGCATGCTGAGAGTTGTAGTTTGGCAACATCTGGAGGGCTACTGTTTGGGCACCACTGTAACAGTGGTCTCCAAACTGTGACCCTCCAGATGTTGCAAAATTACAACTCCCAGCATGCCTGGGCAGTCTTGGCATGCTGGGGGTTGCAGTTTGGCATCCACTAGGAAAGGGCAGCAGTAAAAATCGCTTACTGCCCCTTCCTTCCCCCCCCCACCTTTGTTTCCCTACCTGCGCCGTGATCGGCTGTCTCCAGCGACGATCCCCACGGCATCTTGTCCTCAGGTATCGGCCTCCATCTTCTCCCCCCGTTCTGCCTGACATCCAGGGGTGGGCAGAATGGGGGGTTGCCATGGCAACCCACTGTCCTGCGCTGCCATTGGTGAGAATCAGTTCTGGCCAATGGCAGGGGATAGGAGAAGATCGCAGCACTGTGACCTCGCTCCTATCCCTCAGGATGATTGGGGCTGTCACTGACATCTCCGATCATCCCTATTTTCCGGGTGATCGGGTCACCAAAGACCTGATCAGCCCGCAATAGCAGAAAATTGCATGTCTGAATTGACATGCGATTTTCTGTGATCGCCGACATCCCCCCTCGGCGATGTGTCCCGGGATGCCTCGGCGATGTGCCGGGATGCCTGCTGAATGATTCCAGCAGGCATCCCGTTCCGGTCCCCAACCGGCTAGCGGCGGGGACCCGAATTCCCACGGGCGTATGCATATGCCCTACGTCCTTAAGGACTCGGGATGCAGGGCATATGCATACGCCCTACGTCCTGAAGAGGTTAAAGGGGGAATTCCATGCAAAAACATATTATCCCCTATCCAAAGGAATAGGGGATAAGATGTCTGATCGCGGGGGGCCGCCTTGATCTCCCTGCAGCACCTGCATTCTATGCTGGGCTGCGTCTCCAGTTTCGGAAACCTCCGGGTTTCCAGGACTGGGGACGTGACGTCACGCTACACCCCCTCCATTCATGTCTATGGGAGGCCGTCACGCCCCCTCCCATAGACATGAATTGAGGGGGTGTGACGTCAGGGAACGCAGGTGCTGCAGGGAGATTGCGGGGGGTCTCAGCAGCGGGCCCCCCACGATCAGACATATTATCCTCTATCCTTTGGCCCCCACAGCGCTTCTATATATGCCCCCCCCCCTCCCCGACGTGGGGGGGGGACATATATAGAAGCGCTGTGGGGGCCAAAGGATAGAGATATAAATGTGCTGCGGGGGGCAAGATATATAGAAGCGCTGTGGGTCCAGACATATAACCCCCCCTGCGATTCAGCAACCAAGTAGACGCAGCAGCACTCCAGCGTAGTGAAAATAGTGACTTTTATTTATCACCAAGATGCAATAGCGACGTTTCAACCACCTCACGTGGCCGTCCTCAAGCAGTGTGAGTTACATAATACGTGCTTTAAATAAGGGAAGACAATGTGACCTCACTTCCTGTGGGCGTACAATAATTAGCATGTGTAAACAAACAAGTAGGTTCACAGTAATAGACCTCTATACATCCCATGTACAGGGAACCCTGTTCTACTGCAAAATTAAGTGTAACATCAAATAAAGTGTAGAAAAACAAAACACTCGTGCTAAACACACAATATACAATTACTATGCAGTACAGTGTTATATATAAAACAATGTTCCGTGTCAATCAGTCCATACCTCCAGTCCCGGACGTGGGACCCGAACATAGAGATCTCAAACATACCCCTGACTCCTCCATAGGAACGAAAAAAAGCAATATCATAGGTGATCGGCGTTCTTGCCGACTGTAGTAGTTTCCGGTGACCGGATCCAAGCTTCCGGTTCGCAGGCCTGTGGTATTCCAATTTACACATGCGTGGTGTTCCGGCTGGAGACTTCAGGTCATCTTGGATGTTGGCAGGCCCTCTCTCGGGGTATTGGCGCCTGCGCACTTGTCGACCGAGCTCGCACCTGCGCCTCGGCACCTTGAGCTCCCGGTCCGCCATCTTAGGTGCTAGAAAGTGGACAGTTTAAGGCTTGACATAGTCCCTGTGTTGCCAGTACTTCTCCCAGCGGGCCCACGGTGTCAGTGCAACTGGTGATTGGCTCCCCACTATTTGGGGTTGTTCACCAGTGTACCGTAACTTTTGCTAGACCACCTAAACGGTACGGGTATAGCGGAGAAAACACCGGCCCCTGATATGGAGATTTAATGTACCTCATGAATGTCTAGCCCGTCCACAACATCCAGTTCTCCATGACAGGTAGACACCACTCTAGTTAAATTGGAGTCCACATCTTGGCCCAACACAAATTGTGAAAAGAAAAATTTTTTACAAAAAGAGAGTAATCCTAATGGAGGTTTCAACTTTCAGGTGGATGATGGAGATCTGGTCGGGTTTCCACGTCGAACCTGGATCTGAACACAAATAAAAGTATTACTAATGTGATATAGTGTATATATAAAAAAATATTCAATTAGGAAAACACTTATTACACAGATCAGGATGTGTCATTGTTATCTCAAGCAGTTAGGCGTTACAAATAGCATGTGTTACCTTAAAGTCAACATTCAGACCCTCTGGTTTGAGGGTATGGAGTTGGAAAATCCATTTAAGTTCCTTCTTTTTTAATAGACTTACACGGTCCCCGCCCCTTTTAAGGGGGGGGTGACGTGATCAACTAGCATAAATTTCAGGTCCTTTTCTCCATGGCCTGCCTCTAGAAAATGCTTCGGAACTGGTAGATCTTGTTTTTGTTTCCGTATAGTGTAACAGTGTTGATTTATACGTGTTTTGAAGTCAAAGGTTGTTTCCCCTACATATAGTTTTTTACAAGGGCACCATAGTATATAGATGACAAAGTCACTCGTACATGTCAAGTAATATGGAATTTTGTATTTTATGCCAGTAGTAGGGTGTTGAAAAAAACTGCCTTTCACCATGTAGGTGCAATTCACGCATCTTCTACACGGGTAAGAGCCAGTGTTTTCCACTGTCAAAAATCTCTGAGTCTGTTTCCTCAGGGATACGTCCGCCTTGATGATTTGGTCTTTCAGATTCCTAGGGCGTCTGTAAGCCATCAGTGGTGGTATTTGAAATTCAGGAATGTTTGGGTACTCCTTCTGGAGCAGCACCCAAAATTTCCTCAATATGGTGGATATTTTTCCAGAAGTATTATTGTATGTTGACACAAACGCTACTCTTTTGTTCGTGGAAGCGTGTTTAGTGGGATTCAAAAGATCATGTCTAGAGGTTGCTTGAACCTTATCCCGGCAGCTGGAAATGAGTTTCCTCGGGTACCCTCTCTGTAAAAAATTGTCTGCTATTTTATTCATAGCTGGTTCAAGTTTGTCAGGAGTGCTGACAATCCTTTTTTACCCTCAATAATTGACTGGTGGGAAGAGACCTCAGCATCGACTTAGGATGGCAGCTGTCATATTTCAAAATAGAGTTACAATCCGTATCCTTAGTGTAGAGGTCAGTGGATAAGCAATTACCGCTTACTTCTACCCAGGTGTCCAAAAATTGGACACCAGACTTAGAAGAGGTAAGAGTAAATTGTATGTTCTCATGGATGGTGTTTAAATATGCATGGAAGTCCCCTAGCTGGCCTTGGGAGCCCGCCCATGCGATAAAAATATCGTCAATGTACCTCCACCACCCCAGTACATGGCTGAAGTGGTGGGATACATAGATGCGTTGCTCCTCAAGACCAGCAACGAAGAACAGATTTGCGTAGGTCGGCGCCACATTGGTGCCCATTGCGGTGCCGACCTGTTGAGTAAAGTATTCATCATTGAATACAAAGTAATTCCTAGTAAGCACCAAGGTTAGCAAGTCTATCAAAAAAGAAACTTGTTCAGTAGTGAAATCCTCAATAATGGTCTGTTGTACACATTGTATTCCCTCTCTGTGTGGTATAGAGGTATAGAGACTAGTTATGTCCAGAGATGCCAGTATAGTCCCTTCTGGAATGAAAATTTTCTCAATCTTATTAATGAAGTCAGCTGTATCCCTTAAGTAAGATTTCGCATTATATACATAAGGGCGGAGTACCTTGTCAAGAAAAATGGAAAGGTGGCTCGTCACTGAGTTAGTGCCCGATACAATCGGGCGTCCAGGCGGGTCCACTAGGGACTTGTGGATTTTCGGTAGTAAGTAAAGTACCGGAGTACTAGGATGTGTAACAGTGAGAAAATTTAATAGGGGTTTATCAATCAAGTTACTCTCTAGTGCGTTTTCAAGTCTGTTCGTTGCTGGTCTTGAGGAGCAACGCATCTATGTATCCCACCACTTCAGCCATGTGCTGGGGTGGTGGAGGTACATTGACGATATTTTTATCGTATGGGCAGGCTCCCAAGGCCAGCTAGGGGACTTCCATGCATATTTAAACACCATCCATGAGAACATACAATTTACTCTTACCTCTTCTATGTCTGGTGTCCAATTTTTGGACACCTGGGTAGAAGTCAGCGATAATTGCTTATCCACTGACCTCTACACTAAGGATACGGATTGTAACTCTATTTTGAAATATGACAGCTGCCATCCTAAGTCGATGCTGAGGTCTCTTCCCACCAGTCAATTATTGAGGGTGAAAAGGATCGTCAGCACTCCTGACAAACTTGAACCAGCTATGAATAAAATAGCAGACAATTTTTTACAGAGAGGGTACCCGAGGAAACTCATTTCCAGCTGCCTGGATAAGGTTCAAGCAACCTCTAGACATGATCTTTTGAATCCCACTAAACACGCTTCCACGAACAAAAGAGTAGCGTTTGTGTCAACATACAATAATATTTCTGGAAAAATATCCACCATATTGAGGAAATTTTGGGTGCTGCTCCAGAAGGAGTACCCAAACATTCCTGAATTTCAAATACCACCACTGATGGCTTACAGACGCCCTAGGAATCTGAAAGACCAAATCATCAAGGCGGACGTATCCCTGAGGAAACAGACTCAGAGATTTTTGACAGTGGAAAACACTGGCTCTTACCCGTGTAGAAGATGCGTGAATTGCACCTACATGGTGAAAGGCAGTTTTTTTCAACACCCTACTACTGGCATAAAATACAAAATTCCATATTACTTGACATGTACGAGTGACTTTGTTATCTATATACTATGGTGCCCTTGTAAAAAACTATATGTAGGGAAAACAACCTTTGACTTCAAAACACGTATAAATCAACACTGTTACACTATACGGAAACAAAAACAAGATCTACCAGTTCCAAAGCATTTTCTAGAGGCAGGCCATGGAGAAAAGGACCTGAAATTTATGCTAGTTGATCACGTCCCCCCCCTTAAAAGGGGCGGGGACCGTGTAAGTCTATTAAAAAAGAAGGAACTTAAATGGATTTTCCAACTCCATACCCTCAAACCAGAGGGTCTGAATGTTGACTTTAAGGTAACACATGCTATTTGTAACGCCTAACTGCTTGAGATAACAATGACACATCCTAATCTGTGTAATAAGTGTTTTCCTAATTGAATATTTTTTTATATATACACTATATCACATTAGTAATACTTTTTTTTGTGTTCCGATCCAGGTCTGACGTGGAAACCCGACCAGATCTCCATCATCCACCTGAAAATTGAAACCTTCATTAGGATTACTCTCTTTTTCTAAAAAATTTTTCTTTTCACAATTTGTGTTGGGCCAAGATGTGGACTCCAATTTAACTAGAGTGGTGTCTACCTGTCATGGAGAACTGGATGTTGTGGACGGGCTAGACATTCATGAGGTACATTAAATCTCCATTTCAGGGGCCGGTGTTTTCTCCGCTATACCCGTACCGTTTAGGTGGTCTAGCAAAAGTTACGGTGCACTGGTGAACAACCCCAAATATTGGGGAGCCAATCACCAGTTGCACTGACACCGTGAGCCCGCTGGGAGAAGTACTGGCAACACAGGGACTATGTCAAGCCTTAAACTGTCCACTTTCCAGCACCTAAGATGGCGGACCGGGAGCTCAAGGTGCCGAGGCGCAGGCGCGAGCTCGGTCGACAAGTGCGCAGGCGCCAATACCCCGAGAGAGGGCCTGCCAACATCCAAGATGACCTGAAGTCTCCAGCCGGAACACCACGCATGTGTAAATTGGAATACCACAGGCCTGCGAACCGGAAGCTTGGATCCGGTCACCGGAAACTACTACAGTCGGCAAGAACGCCGATCACCTATGATATTGCTTTTTTTCGTTCCTATGGAGGAGTCAGGGGTATGTTTGAGATCTCTATGTTCGGGTCCCACGTCCGGGACTGGAGGTATGGACTGATTGACACGGAACATTGTTTTATATATAACACTGTACTGCATAGTAATTGTATATTGTGTGTTTAGCACGAGTGTTTTGTTTTTCTACACTTTATTTGATGTTACACTTAATTTTGCAGTAGAACAGGGTTCCCTGTACATGGGATGCATAGAGGTCTATTACTGTGAACCTACTTGTTTGTTTACACATGCTAATTATTGTACGCCCACAGGAAGTGAGGTCACATTGTCTTCCCTTATTTAAAGCACGTATTATGTAACTCACACTGCTTGAGGACGGCCACGTGAGGTGGTTGAAACGTCGCTATTGCATCTTGGTGATAAATAAAAGTCACTATTTTCACTACGCTGGAGTGCTGCTGCGTCTACTTGGTTGCTGTATCTAATTGGGGCTCGAGGACCAGGGCCCATCCACAGCCTGCACCCACTGCACCTATATATCTATATATCTTTCCCCACCGCAGCGCTTCTATTTGAAAACCCCGCCGGGAGCCCTGAATGGCCCCTCAGTACCGGACATTCAGGGCTCCCGGCGGGGAATTTAAAAATTAAAGTAAAATACATCGTACATTGCAGGGGAGCACAGCATGCCGCCCTCCCCCCTGTTTAATAACTTATAATCGCAATGGGTCTCAGAAGTGAGATCCGGTGCGATCATTCCCTCAGCTCCTGTACTACAACCCCCATCATGGAACAGAGTCTGTTCCATGATGGGGATTGTAGTACAAACACTAATTTAGCCTCCACAGCCATATATGTAGTGTTTTACCCTTTATTTTGTGTTAGTGTAGTGTAGTGTTTTTAGGGTACATTCACACTGGCGCAGGTTTACAGTGAGTTTACCGCTAGGAGTTTTCGCTGCGGCAGAAAATTTGCCGCAGCTCAAACTTGAAGCAGGAAACTTACTGTACTGTACCTGTGTGAATGTACCCTGTTGCAAACCTCCAGCTGTTTCAAAACTACAACTGCCAGCATGTACTGACAGACCGTGCATGCTGGGAGTTGTACTTTTGCAACAGCTGGAGGCACACTGGTTGGAAAACCTTCAGTTAGTTTCTGTTACCTAACTCAGTATTTTCCAACCAGTGTGCCTCCAGTGGTTGCAAAACTACAACTCCCAGCATGTACTGATCGCCAAAGGGCATGCTGGGAGATGTAGTTATGCAACAGCTGGAGGTACGCAACTACAACTTCCAGCATGCCGAGACAGCTGATTGCTGTTTGGGCATGCTAGGAGTTGTAGTTTTGCAAGATCTGGAGGACTACAGTTTATAGATCACAGCAAAGTCATCTCCAAACTGCAGCCCTCTAAATCTTGCAAAACTACAAATCCCAGCATGCTCAAACGGCTGTCTGGGCATGCTGGGAGTTGTAGTATTGCAACATCTGGGGGGGGGGCTACAGTTTAGAGAGCATTGTATCGTGGTCTCCAAAGTTTAGCCCCCCACCAGATATACCCCGCCGGGAGCCCTGAATGGCCCCTCAGTACCGGACATTCAGGGCTCCCGGCGGGGAATTTAAAAATTAAAGTAAAATACATCGTACATTGCAGGGGAGCACAGCATGCCGCCCTCCCCCCTGTTTAATAACTTATAATCGCAATGGGTCTCAGAAGTGAGATCCGGTGCGATCATTCCCTCAGCTCCTGTACTACAACCCCCATCATGGAACAGAGTCTGTTCCATGATGGGGATTGTAGTACAAACACTAATTTAGCCTCCACAGCCATATATGTAGTGTTTTACCCTTTATTTTGTGTTAGTGTAGTGTAGTGTTTTTAGGGTACATTCACACTGGCGCAGGTTTACAGTGAGTTTACCGCTAGGAGTTTTCGCTGCGGCAGAAAATTTGCCGCAGCTCAAACTTGAAGCAGGAAACTTACTGTACTGTACCTGTGTGAATGTACCCTGTTGCAAACCTCCAGCTGTTTCAAAACTACAACTGCCAGCATGTACTGACAGACCGTGCATGCTGGGAGTTGTACTTTTGCAACAGCTGGAGGCACACTGGTTGGAAAACCTTCAGTTAGTTTCTGTTACCTAACTCAGTATTTTCCAACCAGTGTGCCTCCAGTGGTTGCAAAACTACAACTCCCAGCATGTACTGATCGCCAAAGGGCATGCTGGGAGATGTAGTTATGCAACAGCTGGAGGTACGCAACTACAACTTCCAGCATGCCGAGACAGCTGATTGCTGTTTGGGCATGCTAGGAGTTGTAGTTTTGCAAGATCTGGAGGACTACAGTTTATAGATCACAGCAAAGTCATCTCCAAACTGCAGCCCTCTAAATCTTGCAAAACTACAAATCCCAGCATGCTCAAACGGCTGTCTGGGCATGCTGGGAGTTGTAGTATTGCAACATCTGGGGGGGGGGCTACAGTTTAGAGAGCATTGTATCGTGGTCTCCAAAGTTTAGCCCCCCACCAGATATACCGGTTTCTGTAGTCTTCATAAGGGATCCACACGTCATCGCCGCCCGCCGCAGTCGGTCAGGTAAGGGACCACCACCGGTCACTCTACAGTTCCCCCGTTCTGCCCGGAGTACCGTCAGTGGGCAGGACGGGGGAACCGAACTTTAACCCCCTTGCCCCCGATCTGTTATTGGTCGTCGCGTCTTGATGACTAATAGCAGGCATAGGAGGGGTGGCACCCCTGTCACCTAACTCCCATCCCTTCAGGGGGACCGGGGGTGTCTTGGACCCCTGATTTTTCGGGTCACCGTAGACCGGTATAACCCGTATCCGCCGAAAATCCTCGGTCTGAATTGACCGTCTTAGGACCCCCCTGGGCATATGCAAGGGATGACTGCTGATAGGGGACTGGAATTCCCACGGACGTATCCATACGCCCCACGTCCTTAAGGACTCGGGATGCAGGGCGTATGCATACGCCCTGCGTCCTGAAGAGGTTAATAATGGATGAATACTCATAGTGTGAAAGGAGCCTTAGGAGAAAAGCGGTACGGAAGACAACGGCCGTGTGAACCTAGCCTTAGAAGGTGATGAGGGAAATACAAAAATAAACATTTGTTTCATTAAGGCCAAATCTACCTGCATCATTAAAGGGTTAATGGTAACAATGGAGGAATCGCTGCTGTTTACATCCACAAATACAAAGTAAATAAAAGTTCTTCAATAATTTCTATGTCCCCCGTAATGACGTCACCGAGAACTGCGACTCCTCCTGATGACATCACAATCCTCACATGTGACCACAAATATATATATATATATATATATATATATATATATATATATATATATATACACTACATACCTCCACTGTGGAGCTGTGTATGTGTGTGTTTTATATGTCTGCAGCAGAGATGCGTGTAATGTGCATGTAGCTGAGCTGTATGTGTACACAGTAGAGCTGTATATGTGTAATGTGCATGTAGCTGAGCTGTATGTGTACACAGTAGAGCTGTATATGTGTAATGTACATGTAGCTGAGCTGTATGTGTACACAGTAGAGCTGTATATGTGTAATGTACATGTAGCTGAGCTGTATGTGTACACAGTAGAGCTGTATATGTGTAATGTACATGTAGCTGAGCTGTATGTGTACACAGTAGAGCTGAATATGTGTAATGTGCATGTAGCTGAGCTGTATGTGTACACAGTAGAGCTGTATATGTGTAATGTGCATGTAGCTGAGCTGTATGTGTACACAGTAGAGCTGTATATGTGTAATGTACATGTAGCTGAGCTGTATGTGTACACAGTAGAGCTGTATGTGTGTAATGTACATGTAGCTGAGCTGTATGTGTACACAGTATAGCTGAATAAGTGTAATGTACATGTAGCTGAGCTGTATATGTGTAATGTACATGTAGCTGAGCTGTATGTGTACACAGTAGAGCTGTATATGTGTAATGTGTATGTAGCTGAGCTGTATGTGTACATAGCAGTGCTGTATATGTGTAATGTACATGTAGCTGAGCTGTATGTGTACACAGTAGAGTTGTATATGTGTAATGTACATGTAGCTGAGCTGTATGTGTACACAGTAGAGTTGTATATGTGTAATGTACATGTAGCTGAGCTGTATGTGTACACAGTAGAGCTGTATATGTGTAATGTGCATGTAGCTGAGCTGTATGTGTACACAGCAGAGCTGTATGTGTAATGTACATGTAGCTGAGCTGTATGTGTACACAGTAGAGCTGTATATGTGTAATATACATGTAGCTGAGCTGTATATGTGTAATGTTTATGTAGCTGAGCTGTATGTGTACAGAGTAGAGCTGTATATGTAATGTACATGTAGCTGAGCTGTATGAGTACACAGTAGAGCTGTATATGTGTAATGTACATGTAGGTGAGCTGTAAGTGTACACAGTAGAGCTGTATATGTGTAATGTACATGTAGCTGAGCTGTATGTGTACACAGTAGAGCTGTATATGTGTAATGTGCATGTAGCTGAGCTGTATGTGTACACAGTAGAGCTGTATATGTGTAATGTGCATGTAGCTGAGCTGTATGTGTACACAGTAGAGCTGTATATGTGTATTGTACATGTAGCTGAGCTGTATGTGTACACAGTAGAGCTGTATATGTGTAATGTACATGTAGCTGAGCTGTATGTGTATACAGTAGAGCTGTATATGTGTAATGTACATGTAGCTGAGCTGTATGTGTACACAGTAGAGCTGTATACGTGTAATGTACATGTAGCTGTGCTGTATGTGTACACAGTAGAGCTGTATATGTGTAATGTGCATGTAGCTGAGCTGTATGTGTACACAGTAGAGCTGTATATGTGTAATGTGCATGTAGCTGAGCTGTATGTGTACACAGTAGAGCTGTATATGTGTAATGTGCATGTAGCTGGGCTGTATGTGTACACAGTAGAGCTGTATATGTGTAATGTGCATGTAGCTGAGCTGTATGTGTACACAGTAGAGCTGTATATGTGTAATGTGCATGTAGCTGAGCTGTATGTGTACACAGTAGAGCTGTATATGTGTAATGTGCATGTAGCTGAGCTGTATGTGTACACAGTAGTGCTGTATATGTGTAATGTGCATGTAGCTGAACTGTATGTGTACACAGTAGAGCTGTATATGTGTAATGTACATGTAGCTGAGCTGTATGTGTACCCAGTAGAGCTGTATTTGTGTAATGTACATGTAGCTGAGCTGTATGTGTACACAGTAGAGCTGTATATGTGTAATGTACATGTAGCTGAGCTGTATGTGTAATGTACATGTAGCTGAGCCGTATGTGTACACAGTAGAGCTGTATATGTGTAATGTACATGTAGCTGAGCTGTATGTGTACACAGTAGAGCTGTATATGTGTAATGTACATGTAGCTGAGCTGTATGTGTACACAGTAGAGCTGTATATGTATAATGTACATGTAGCTGAGCTGTATGTGTACACAGTAGAGCTGTATATGTGTAATGTACATGTAGCTGAGCTGTATGTGTACATAGTATAGCTGAATATGTGTAATGTACATGTAGCTGAGCTGTATATGTGTAATGTACATGTAGCTGAGCTGTATGTGTACACAGTAGAGCTGTATATGTGTAATGTGTTTGTAGCTGAGCTGTATGTGTACATAGCAGTGCTGTATATGTGTAATGTACATGTAGCTGAGCTGTATGTGTACACAGTAGAGCTGTATATGTGTAATGTGCATGTAGCTGGGCTGTATGTGTACACAGTAGAGCTGTATATGTGTAATGTGCATGTAGCTGAGCTGTATGTGTACACAGTAGAGCTGTATATGTGTAATGTGCATGTAGCTGAGCTGTATGTGTACACAGTAGAGCTGTATATGTTTAATGTGCATGTAGCTGAGCTGTATGTGTACACAGTAGAGCTGTATATGTGTAATGTGCATGGAGCTGAGCTGTATGTGTACACAGTAGAGCTTTATATGTGTAATGTGCATGTAGCTGAGCTGTATGTGTACACAGTAGTGCTGTATATGTGTAATGTGCATGTAGCTGAGCTGTATGTGTACACAGTAGAGCTGTATATGTGTAATGTACATGTAGCTGAGCTGTATGTGTACACAGTAGAGCTGTGTTTGTGTAATGTACATGTAGCTGAGCTGTATGTGTACACAGTAGAGCTGTATATGTGTAATGTACATGTAGCTGAGCTGTATGTGTAATGTACATGTAGCTGAGCCGTATGTGTACACAGTAGAGCTGTATATGTGTAATGTACATGTAGCTGAGCTGTATGTGTACACAGTAGAGCTGTATATGTGTAATGTACATGTAGCTGAGCTGTATGTGTACACAGTAGAGCTGTATATGTGTAATGTACATGTAGCTGAGCTGTATGTGTACACAGTAGAGCTGTATATGTATAATGTACATGTAGCTGATCTGTATGTATACACAGTAGAGCTGTATATGTGTAATGTACATGTAGATGAGCTGTATGTGTACACAGTAGAGCTGTATATGTATAATGTGCATGTAGCTGAGCTGTATGTGTACACAGTAGAGCTGTATATGTGTAATGTACATGTAGCTGAGCTGTATGTGTACACAGTAGAGCTGTATGTGTACACAGTAGAGCTGTATATGTGTAATGTACATGTAGCTGAGCTGTATGTGTAATGCACATGTAGCTGAGCCGTATGTGTACACAGTAGAGCTGTATATGTGTAATGTACATGTAGCTGAGCTGTATGTGTACACAGTAGAGCTGTAAATGTGTAATGTACATGTAGCTGAGCTGTATGTGTACACAGTAGAGCTGTATATGTGTAATGTACATGTAGCTGAGCTGTATGTGTACACAGTAGAGCTGTATATGTGTACTGTGCATGTAGCTGAGCTGTATGTGTACACAGTAGAGCTGTATATGTGTAATGTACATGTAGTTGAGCTGTATGTGTACACAGTAGAGCTGGATATGTGTAATGTGCATGTAGCTGAGCTGTATGTGTACACAGTAGAACGTTCGCTGGAATTGCTGGACCAGATTAACTTTTTCAGGTGCAAACTTTACACGGCCCTTCACAATTCTTTTACTGTTCACAATGCCGGATAGTATACATTTCTTTACCTCCCCCCCTATTTCACAGGTGTCTTGCAATAAACAGATTTCACTGACAAAGTCCCATACACTTTCTGGCGCAATTTCTTTTTCTGCATCTGTGTGCGAATTTTCAGCAATACAGGACACAGTTAAGACTGGGGGGTACTTTTTGCATAAGGCGCACAACCGTATCCTGCTTGTAGGACGCCAAAAGTTGTGGTAGAGAGTTTGATGGAAAGGGCAGATGTTATTACCCTAGGGGCAGATGGCATTAACCCCTTGTATCCTCTACACCACCCAAAGGTATGGCCGCTGGATCCTGGGCTAGGCACGGGGCAAATAATGACTCCGACGCCAAGTTACGGAACAACGGCTGCTTTACTGAGGTAGACAGATGGAATAGTCTTTACAGCTCAGTTAGGCTCAAGGAAGTGACCAGTGACTGTAGAGACTTGCGGGCTCTCTGGGACTTGTAGTGGACTTGGATTAATTGCTGCAGACCCACACTGAATTTATACAGACTGATCTTGACCATAACTGACTAGACTTCACCACTTGTGTAGCTTACCAGGTTTTGATGTTCACTTGTGGGGCACTTGGTTGGTGGAAGCGTGGCTGCGTGGTTAGGCCTTGGGTCTCATCAGGACACCAGACACTCTCAGGTCTTGACTGTACTCTTCCTCAGCTACGCAACTACTCACTAGCTAGCTCTTCCCTGGGTTTATATGGGGGAGACTTTGGATGGGTCTTATAGGTCACCAACAAGTCACCTGGTCACTGACACCTTCCCTGGTTGCAGAGCTTAGTAACAACATTTAAAGGCATATTACAATATACAGACAATGCAATAGATTATACAAGGCACTTATTAACCATTTATATTACACAGATTAAGGAGGGACTCAGGGGACACTGCAATAGAGTCCGCCAGACAGGACAGCAAGGGTACAGGGGTGCAACTCTTGTACTGGGCCACCACATGTGTATAGGGAGAGGTATTAGCAGTAGAGTGGGAAGTACTCATGGGTGTATAGGGAGAGGTATTAGCAGTAGAGAGAAGTGCTCATGGGTGTATAGGTAGAGGTATTAGCAGTAGAGAGAAGTGCTCATGGGTGTATAGGTAGAGGTATTAGCAGTAGAGAGAAGTGCTCATGGGTGTATAGGTAGAGGTATTAGCAGTAGAGAAAAGTGCTCATGGGTGTATAGGTAGAGGTATTAGCAGTAGAGAAAAGTGCTCATGGGTGTATAGGTAGAGGTATTAGCAGTAGAGAAAAGTGCTCATGGGTTTATAGGTAGAGGTATTAGCAGTAGAGAGAAGCGCTAATGGGTGTATAGGTAGAGGTATTAGCAGTAGAGAGAAGTGCTCATGGATGTATATGGAGAGGTATTAGTAGTAGGGGGGAAGTGCTAATGGGTGTATAGGGAGAGATATTAGCAATAGAGGGAAGTGCTCATGGTAGTATAGGGAGAGGTAGTAGCAGTAGGGGGAAGTGCTAATGGGTGTATAGGGAGAGCTATTAGCAGTAGAGAGAAGTGCTCATGGGTATATAGGAAGAGGTATTAGCAGTAGAGAGAAGCGCTAATGGGTGTATAGGTAGAGGTATTAGCAGTAGAGAGAAGTGCTCATGGGTATATAGGTAGAGGTATTAGTAGTAGGGGGGAAGTGCTAATGGGTGTATAGGGAGAGGTATTAGCAATAGAGGGAAGTGCTCATGGTAGTATAGGGAGAGGTAGTAGCAGTAGGGGGAAGTGCTAATGGGTGTATAGGGAGAGGTATTAGCAATAGTGGGAAGTGCTCATGGGTGTATAGGGAGAGGGAAGTGCTCATGCAGCTGTAGAGAGCACTGGTGAGACCTCACTTGGAGTACTGTGCGCAGTACTGGAGACCTTACCTTCAGAAAAATATAAATACATTGGAGAGAGTTCAGAGAAGATACTAAACTTGTCCCTGGATTAAAGGATAAAACTATATATATGTATATAGTGTATAGAAGAAAGAGGAGACAGATGGGATATGATAGAAACTTTTATATACATAAAGGGAATCAACAGGGTAAAGAAGGAGAGGAGATTTATATAGAAGAAAAACTACCACAAGAGGACATAGTGTTATATAGAGGATATAGTGTTCTATAGAGGGGAAAGGTGTCTGCAGTAATATCAGGAAGTATTACTTTACTGAGAGAGTAGTGTATGCATGGACTAGCCTTCCTGCAGAAGTGGTAGCTGCTAATAGAGTAAATTATTTTAAGCATTCAAGGCTATCCTTCATATAAGAAAGGGATAGACACAAGGTTATCCTTCATATAAGATAGTACTAGGAATAAGGCTATAATTCATATAAGATAGGGATAGGCATAAGGCTATCCTTCATATAAGATAGGGATAGGTATAAGGCTATAATTCATATAAGATAGGACTAGGTATAAGGCTATAATTCATATAAGATAGGGATAGATATAAGGCTATGCTTTATATAAGATAGGGATAGACATAAGATTATCCCTCATATAAGATAGGACTAGGAATAAGGCTATAATTCATATAAGATAGGGATAGTTATAAGGCTATAATTCATTTAAGATAATAATACTGCTGGCACTAACCTCCAACAGGCCCAGAGTGTATAAATGGTGTTCTTGGGCCTAGGCGTTAAGAGACTGACATTATTTAGGCTGGTTAGGAGCAATTAAAATTTTTGGTCATTTTTCCAAACTAGCCCACCATCAACCTTGCTGGTGCTGCTACCTCCAGCCAGGCCTGTGATATCTGGCTGGCAAAATTGAAAAAAATAAAATTCTTTTGAACCTCCTGCTGTACAGAGGCTACTACATCTCTTACCAGTCTATTACTTCCTTCTGTAGTTGGGCTACTACTAGTCCCTGTAGTCCGCCATCACCCTTGCTGCTGCTGCTGCTACATCAAGCCAGGCCTGGGCCGCCTGGCAAAATTTAATTAAAGACTTAATTAAAAACCATTACCTATTTTTGACTAAAAATTGGTAGCTACTCCCAAAAAGGGGACATTTTTTGAACCCTCGACAAAATCCTTGACACCTTCCTCGCTTGGCAGACTGGAAAACTACTCCCAAAAAGGGACAATATTTTTTAGATTGTTTCAAATTTTTTGTATGGAAAACATTGACTTTATCATGACTGTACAAAAATTCTTTAATTTCCAGCATGTCAAAATCACCATAAGCCAAAGAATTTGACAACCAAAAATTCCAGAATTTTTTTAATGTTTAAGCTTGATTTTAAAATTTTCAAACTTAAATTTAATATTTTCAAACTTTCATCAGGTTCTTCTCTATTTTAAGACAGCATCACCAATCCTGTTGTTACTTTCAAAAAGGCTTATTTTTAGAACGCTTGGAAAATGCTTCTGTATCTTCTTATACTATTGTGTGCATTTTAATACCAACAGTGACCTAGCGTGAACCAGGGATAGTTTAGGCCGCTCTATTTTAGTGTGAATAAGCCTTAAAAATCAGTGAGCGCATTAAAGAAGCTGTTAGTTACCATGGGTTACCACATGTCGCCCTAACTGAGCATTAAAGCCATTTTAAAACTATGTGAATACATTCCTAGCAGTGTTATACAGGGCTTAATAGCTGTTAGGCTGTGTTAGAAATTTGGGGCTTATTTGATTGCCGGTTAGGGTTGAACCGAGCCAAATTGAACTGGTAATTTTGAAAAAGTTTGTCAAAACCGGCAATTTGAACTTTCAAGTGTTTTCTTATCTCTAATCCAAACCATCATTGAAGACCACTATAAATACACTGCCCGGTATCTTGAAGAAGAAGTTGGAGGACTACTACCCCCAATATAGCCCAGTCACCATATCAGTACCTAGAGTGCCGATGGATCCCAGGACACTATTGCCCCACTCCTTATCTTTCTTGGTTATTTTACTACATGATAGTACAGATGGATTGGACCTAGTTGGCCATATTTGTCGCTGACCTGTTACAACCACCAGTTATTGTACGCACTTGTTGAGCTTTTGTCTTCTATACATTTGTCTTAATATGACCATTTGGACCCTCACAACTCTGGGTCCTCAGGAAATTGATGTTAAACTTGGAATATGTCAATTCATTTGTTGTCTGTCAAAGACTTTTCCTTCATTTTCTGTGTTAGTTTTGCCAAAAAATTATTAAAAAATAACAGCGTCCGCCTATTTCTCAAGAAGTTAATGTACTAGGCCGCTGTCTGAACACTGTCCTATTATTATATATGATTCTTCTTGCTGACGATACAAGAAGTATTTACCAGCTAATGGAATAAAGATGGACTCACCGATAGTGACCGCTGTACTGAGCTATTGTTCTCTGGTTTTAGCCAAAAAACACCTTTATACCCCCACAAGTGCGTATTGTATATCTCCGCCAGAGCAACATTACACCACAAAGCAAGTGTTCTCTGATGTCAGCCAAACTATATGGGCTGAATGGTTCTAATGGATTTAACAATGTAAAGTCTATTAAATAAATGACAACATAGACGAGAGAAGAAAAAATACACAACAAGTGGAGGCATAGATACATTTTAATAATTTTATTAATAAGTAAGAGAACAAATAACATTTGACAAATACATTTGGAAACAATAGTATTTTCCCAAATTCACCCGATCCCTCTTAGTTTTGTGTACACATGAGATGGGGAGTAGAGACTTGGTTGGGAAGTATAAAAAACAAGTGTAAAGGTTCAGTACATACAAATTATGGAAATTATTGGGAAATATAAAAAAAAAAAAGAAAATATGTAAAAAACTAATGGTGCATGATTGGTATACAAATTAGGGACCTGATTGTGATGTGTAAAAATAAGTGTGCAGGATTAGTATATACAAATTAGGGATATATTGGGATGTATAAAAAATATATGATTGGGATATATTAAAAAAATATAGAAAAAAGGGTGCATGGTAAATAAAAAAAACTATGTAAAAAAATAAGAGTGCGTCATTGGTATACAAATTAAGAACATAACTGGGATATAAAAAAAATAAGTGTGCAGGATCAGTATATACAAATTTGGGAAATATTGGGAAATATAAAAAAAAATATGATTGGGATATATAAAACAAATGTGTAAAAAATAAGGGGGTGAATGGTAAATAAAAAAAATTGTATAAACAAAATTAAAAAAACTGTAACAAATAAGAGTGCGTGATTGGTATAAAAATTACGGAAATGACTGGGAAATATAAAAAAAAATAAGTGTAAAGGATTTGGGAAGTATAAAAAATATAAGAAAAATATATAAAAAAATAAGGGTGCATGATTGGTATACAAATTAGGGACATGATTGAGAAATACAAAAACTAAGTGTGCAGGATCAGTATATACAAATTAGGGAAATGATTGGGATGTATAAAAAATATATGATTGGGATATATTAAAACATAAAAAAAAAAGGGGTGCATGGTAAATAAAAAAAACTGTAAAAAATAAGAGTGCTTGATTGGTTTACAAATTAGGGAAATGACTGGAAAATATTAAAAAATATAATTGTTAAGGACTTGGGAAATATAAAAAATAGAAAATATGTAATGGTAAATAAAAATAATTGTATATAAAAAAAATAAAAAACTACCGGTATGTAAAAAATAAGAGTGCATAATTGGTATACAAATTAAGGACATGACTGGGATATAAAAAAAAATAAGTGTGCAGGATCAGGATATGCAAATTAGGGAAATGGTTCAGAAATAAAAAAATATAAGAAAATATGTAAAAAACTAAGGGTGCATGATTGGTATACAAATTAGGGACATGATTGGGAAATGTAAAAATAAGTGTGCAGGATCAGTATATACAAATTAGGGAAATATTGGGATGTATGAAAAATATATGATTGGGATATATTAAAACATTTGTAAAAAAAAATATAAAAAAGGGATGCATGGTAAATAAAAAATAACTAAAAAATAAAAGTGCGTGATTGGTATACAAATTAGGGAAATGACTAGGAAATATAAAAAATTAAGTGTAAAGGATTTGGGATATATAAAAAATATAAGAAAATATGTAATGGGAAATAAAAAAAAATATATTTAAAATTTTTTTTAAACTATGTAAAAAGTAAGTGCATAATTGGTACACAAATTAAAGACATGACTGGGATATTAAAAAATATAAGTGTGCAGGATCAGGATATACAAATTAGGGAAATGGTTGGGAAATATAAGAAAATATGTAAAAAACTAAGGGTGCATGATTGGTATACAAATTAGGGACATGATTGGGATATATAAAAAAAAGTGTTTGGGATCAGTATATACAAATTAGGGATATATTAGGATGTATAAAAAAATATATGATTGGGATATGTAAAAAATGTGTAAAAAAATATATTAAAGGGGTGCATGAGGGTGCATGGTAAATAAAAAAAACATAAAAAAAACTTCAAAAACTGTAAAAAATAAGAGTGCGTGATAGGTATACAAATTAGGAAAATGACTGGGAAATATAAAAAAAAATAAGTGTAAAGGACTTGGGATATATATATATATTTAAACATCTAAAAAAGGAGGGGTGCATAAGGGTGCATGGGAAATAAATAAAAAAAACTATATAAAACATTAAAAAAAGAAACTAAAAAAATAAGGGTGCATGATTGGTATACAAATTAAGGACATGATTGGGAAATATAAAACTAAGTGTGCAGGATCAGTATATACAAATTAGGGATATATTGGGATGTATAAAAAATATATGATTGGGATATAAAAGATTTAAAAAAAAATAGGGTTGCAAGAGGGTAAATGGGAAATAAAATAAAAAAAAATAATATAAAATAACCTATGTAAAAAAAACAAAAGAGCGCAGAATTGATATACAAATTAAAGGAGTACTATGGCGCTTTTTTTATTAACCCTCCGTACCCGGGCTGTAAAATGAAAAATAACAAACTTTAACTCACCTGCCTACATTCCCCCGTTGCTTCGATGTCGGTGTTCCGTTCTCCGGTCCCTGTCTTCTTCCGCTTCCTGCGGGTCGGTGAGTCACGCTGCATTCAGCGTATCACTGGCCGCAGCCGGACACTGCTGCGGCCGCTGATACGATGAGAGCAGCGTGACTCACCCACCCGCAGGAAGGGAAGAAGACAGGGATCGGAGAACGGGACACCGACATCGAAGCAACGAGGAACGTAGGCAGGTGAGTTAAAGTTTGTTTTGTTTCATTTTGCAGCCTGGGCATGGAGGGTTAATTAAAAAAAAGTGGCATAGTACTCCGTTAAGGACATAACTGGGATATAAAAAATTATTTTGCTGGATCAGGATATACAAATTAGGGAAATGGTTGGGAAATATAAAAAAAAATAAGAAAATATGTAAAAAACTAAGGGTGCATGATTGGTATACAAAATAGGGACATGATTGGGATATATAAAAATAAGTGTGCAGGATCAGTATATACAAATTAGGGATATATTGGTATGTATAAAAAAAAGCATATGATTGGGATATGTAAAAAAAGAAATTGTAAAATTTTTTTTAAAAGGGGGTGCATGAGGGTGCATGGTAAATAAAAAAAACATAAAATAATAACTTAAAAAACTTTGTAAAAAAATAAGAGTGCGTGATTGGTATACAAATTAGGGAAATGACTGGGAAATGTAAAGAAATATAAGTGTAAAGGATTTGGGAAATATAAAAAATATAAGAAATGATGTAATGGGAAATATTTTTTTTTATATATAACAAAATTTAAAAACTGTAAAAATCAAGAGTGCATAATTGGTATACAAATGAAGGACATGACTGGGATATTAAAAAAAAAGTAGTAAGTGTGCAGGATCAGGATATAAAAATTAGAGAAATAGTTGGGAAATAAAAAAAATATAAGAAGATATGTAAACAATTAAGTGTGTGTGATTGGTATACAAATTAGGGAAATATAAAAAAAATATATGAGGGTTGCAAGAGGGTGAATGGGGAAAAAAATTATAAAAAATAACCTATGTAGAAAAAAAATGAAAAAGAGTGCAGGATTGGTATAAAAATTAAAGGAGTACTATGGCGCTTTAAAAAAAATAATTAACCCTCCATGCCCGGGCCGCAAAATGAAACAAAACAAACTTTAAATCACCTGCCTAAGTTCCCCCGTTGCTCCGATGTCGGTGTACTGTTCTCCGGTCCCTGTCTTCTTCTGCTTCCCGCAGGTCGGTTAGTCACGCTGCTCTCAGTGTATCACCGACTGCAGCTGGACATTGCTGCGGCCGGTGATACGCTGAGAGCAGTGTGACTCACCGACCCGCAGGAAGGGAAGAAGACAGGGACCGGAGAATAGGACACTGACATCGGAGCAACGGGGTAACGTAGGCAGGTGAGTTAAAGTTTGTTTTGTTTCATTTTGCAGCCCGGGCACTGAGGGTTAATGAAAAATAAAAGCGCCATAGTACTCCTTTAAGGACATGACTGGGATATAAAAAATTTGTGTGCTGGATCAGGATATACAAATTAGGAAAATGGTTGGGAAATATAAAAAATATAAGAAAATATGTAAAAAACTAAGGGTGCATGATTGGTATACAAATTAGGGACATGATTGGGAAATATAAAAATAAGTGTGCAGGATCAGTATATACAAATTAGGGATATATTGGGATGTATAAAAAAAATATGTGGGATATATAAAAAAATTTGAAAAAAACATATAAAAAAGGGGGTGCATGGTAAATTAAAAAACAAAAAATTACTTAAAAAACTTTGTCAAAAAAATAAGAGTGCGTGATTGGTATACAACTTAGGGACATAATTGGGAAATATAAAACTAAGTGTGCAGGATCAGTATATACAAATTAGGGATATTTGGGATGTATAAAAAATATATGATTGGGATATATAAAAAACATTTGTAAAAGAATATAAAAAAATGGGGTGCATGGTAAATAAAAATAAAAAATGATGTAAAAAATAAGTGTGTGTGATTGGTATACAAATTAGGGAAATGACTGGGAAATATAAAAAAATATATGAGGGTTGCAAGAGGGTGAATGGGAAAAAAAATTATAAAAAATAACCTATGTAAAAAAAAGAAAAAGAGTGCAGGATTGGTATACAAATTAAAGGAGTACTATGGCGCTTTTTTTTTTTTTATAATTAACCCTCCATGCCCGGGCTGCAAAATGAAACAAAACAAACTTTAACTCACCTGCCTAAGTTCCCCCGTTGCTCCGATGTCGGTGTACCGTTCTCCGGTCCCTGTCTTCTTCTGCTTCCCGCGGGTCGGTTAGTCACGCTGCTCTCAGTGTATCACCAACCGCAGCCGGATATTGCTGTGGCCGGTGATACGCTGAGAGCAGTGTGACTCACCAACCCGCAGGAAGGGAAGAAGACAGGGACTGGAGAATAGGACACTGACATTGGAGCAATGGGGTAATGTAGGCAGGTGAGTTAAAGTTTGTTTTGTTTCATTTTGCAGCCCGGGCACGGAGGGTTAATAAAAAATAAAAGCGCCATAGTACTCCTTTAAGAACATGACTGGGATATAAAAAATTTGTGTGCTGGATCAGGATATACAAATTAGGGAAATGGTTGGGAAATATAAAAAATATAAGAAAATATGTAAAAAACTAAGGGTGCATGATTGGTATACAAATTAGGGACATGATTGGGATATATAAAAAAATAAGTGTGCAGGATTAGTATATACAAATTAGGGATATATTGGGATGTATAAAAAAATATGTGGGATATATTAAAAAAAATGTACAAAAATGTATAAAAAAAGGGGGTGCATGAGGGTGCATGGTAAATAAAAAAACAAAAAATATCTTTAAAAACTTTGTCAAAAAAATAAGAGTGCGTGATTGGTATAATACAACTTAGGGACATAATTGGGAAATATAAAACTAAGCGTGCAGGATCAGTATATACAAATTAGGGATATGTGGGATGTATAAAAAATATATGATTGGAAAATATAAAAAACATTTGTAAAAGAATATAAAAAAAATGGGGTGCATGGTAAATAAAAAAAACAAAAAAAAATGATGTAAAAAATAAGTGTGTGATTGGTATACAAATTAGGGAAATGACTGGGAAATATAAAAAATATATGAGGGTTGCAAGGGGGTGAATGGGAACAAAAAATAAAAAATTATAAATAATAACGTATGTAAAAAAAAGAAAAGAAAAAGAGTGCAGGATTGGTATACAAATTAAAGGAGTACTATGGCGCTTTTTTTTTTATAATTAAACCCCCATGCTCGGGCTGCAAAATGAAACAAAACAAACTTTAACTCACCTGCCTAAGTTCCTCCGTTGCTCCGATGTCTGTGTACTGTTCTCTGGTCCCTATCTTCTTCCGCTTCCTGCGGGTCGGTTAGTCACCTTGCTCTCAGTGTATCACCGACTGCAGCCGGACATTGCTGCGGCCGGTGATGTGTTGAGAGCAGCGTGACTCACCGACCCGCAAGAAGGGAAGAAGACAGGGACCGGAGAATATGACACTGACATCGGTGCAACGGGGTAACGTAGGTAGGTGAGTTAAAGTTTGTTTTGTTTCATTTTGCAGCCCGGGCACGGAGGGTTAATAATAAATAAAAGTGTCATAGTACTCCTTTAAGGACATGACTGGGATACAAAAAATTTGTGTGCTGGATCAGGATATACAAATTAGGGAAATGGTTGGGAAATATAAAAAATATAACAAAATATGTAAAACACTAAGGGTGCATGATTGGTATACAAATTAGGGACATGATTGGGAAATATAAAAATAAGTGTGCAGGATCAGTATATACAAATTAGGGATATATAGGGATGTATGAAAAAATATATGATTGGGATATGTAAAAAAATTTGCAAACAGAATATAAAATAGGGAGTGCATGAGGGTGCATGGTATATAAAAAATAACTTAAAAAACTTTGTAAAAAAAAAATATATATATACAAATTAGGGATATATTGGGATGTATAAAAAATATATGATTGGGATATATAAAAAACATTTGTAAAAGAATATAAAAAAAATAGAAAAATTGGGTGCATGGTAAATAAAAAAAAACAAAAAAAACTATGTAAAAAATAAGTGTGTGTGATTGGTATACAAATTAGGGAAATGACTGGGAAATATAAAAAAATATATATGAGGGCTGCAAGAGGGTGAATGGGAATTTTTTTTTTTAAATGATAAAAAAATAACCTATGTAAAAAAAAAGAAAAAGGATGCAGGATTGGTATGCATATTAAAGGAATACTATGGCGCTTTAGTTTTTTTTATAATTAACCCTCCATGCCCGGGCTGCAAAATGAAACAAAACAAACTTTAACTCACCTGCCTAAGTTCTCCCATTGCTCCGATGTCGGTGTAGTGTTCTCCGGTCCCTGTCTTCTTCTACTTCCTGCGGGTCGGTTAGTCACGCTGCTCTCAGTGTATCACCGACCGCAGCCGGACATTGCTGTGGCCGGTGATGTGCTGAGAGCAGCGTGACTCACCGACCCGCAGGAAGGGAAGAAGACAGGGACTGGAGAATAAGACACTGACATCGGAGCAACGGGGTAACGTAGGCGGTGAGTTAAAGTTTGTTTTGTTTAATTTTGCAGCCCGGGCACGAAGGGTTAATAAAAAATAAAAGTGCCATAGTACTCCTTTAAGGACATGACTGGGATATAAAAAATTTGTGTGCTGGATCAGGATATACAAATTAGGGAAATAGTTGGGAAATATAAAAAATATAACAAAATATGTAAAAAACTAAGAGTGCATGATTGGTATACAAATTAGGGACATGATTGGGAAATATAAAACTAAGTGTGCAGGATTAGTATATACAAATTAGGGATATATTGGGATGTATAAAAAAATATATGATTGGGATATGTAAAAAATTTTGCAAACAATTTTGCAAACAAAATATATTTACCATGCATGAGGGTGCATGGTAAATAAAAAAACATAATAACTAACTTAAAAAACTTTGCAAAAAAAATAAGAGTGCGTGATTGGTATAAAACTTAGGGACATAATTGGGAAATATAAAACTAAGTGTGCAGGATCAGTATATACAAATTAGCGATATATTGGGATGTATAAAAAATATATGATTGGGATATATAAAAAACATTTGTAAAAGTATATACAAAAAATTGGGTGCATGGTAAATAAAAAAAACAAAAAAAACTGTAAAAAATAAGTGTGTGTGATTGGTATACAAATTAGGGAAATGACTGGGAAATATAAAAAAAAATATATGAGGGTTGCAAGAGGGTGAATGGGAAAAAAAAAATTTAAATTATAAAAAATAACCTATGTAAAAAAAAAATGAAAAAGGTTGCAGGATTGGTATGCATATTAAAGGAGTACTATGGCGCTTTTAAAAAAAATAATTGCCCGGGCTGCAAAATGAAACAAAACTTTAACTCACTTGCCTAAGTTTCCCCGTTGCTCCGATGTCAGTGTAGTGTTCTCCAGTTCCTGTCTTCTTCTGCTTCCTGCGGGTCAGTTAGTCACGCTGCTCTCAGCGTATCACCGACCGTAGGCCGGACATTGCTGCGGCTGGTGATATGCTGAGAGCAGCGTGACTCACCGACCCACAGGAAAGGAAGAAGACAGGGACCGGAGAATAGGACACTGACATCGGAGCAACGGGGTAACATAGGCAGGTGAGTAAAATTTTGTCTCGTTTCATTTTGCAGCCCGGGAACGAAGGGTTAATAAAAAAAAAAGTGCCATAGTACTCCTTTAAAGACATGACTGGGATAAAAAATAAATTTGTGTGCTGGATCAGGATATACAAATAAGGGAAATGGTTGGGAAATATAAAAAATTATAAGAAAATATGTAAAAAACTAAGTGTGCATGATTGGTATACAAATTAGGGACATGATTGGGAAATATAAAAAAAAATAAGTGTGCAGGATCAGTATTTACAAATTAGGGATATATCGGGATGTATAAAAAATATGTTATTGGGATATAAAAAAAAATCTAAAAAAGGGGGAGCATGAGGGTGCATGGTAAATAAAAACCCCCACAAAATAATAACTTAAAAAACGTAGTAAAAAATAAGAGTGTTTGATTGGTATAAAAATTAGGGACATAATTGGGAAATATAAAACTAAGTGTGCAGGATCAGTATATACAAATTAGGGATATATTGGAATGTATAAAAAATATATGATTGGGATATATAAAAAACATTTGTAAAAGAATATAAAAAAAATTGGGTACATGGTAAATAAAAAAAAAAAAAGATGTAAAAAATAAGTGTATGTGAATGGTATACAAATTAGGGAAATGACTGGGAAATATAAAAAAAATATATGAGGGTTGCAAGAGGGTGAATGGGAAAAAAAAAATTATAAAAAACAACCTATGGAAAAAAAAAAGAAAAAGGGTGCAGGATTGGTATGCATATTAAAGGAGTACTATAGCGCTTTTTTAAAAAAATAATTAACCCTCCATGCCCGGGCTGCAAAATGAAACAAAACAAACTTTAACTCAGTTGCCTATGTTCCCCCGTTGCTCCGATGTCGGTGTACTGTTCTCCGGTCCCTGTCTTCTGCTTCCTGCGGGTCGGTTAGTCACGCTGCTCTCAGTGTATCACCGACCGCAGCTGGACATTGCTGCGGCCAGTGATATGTTGAGAGCAGCGTGACTCACCCACCCGCAGGAAGGGAAGAAGACAGGGACCGGAGAATAGGACACTGACATTGGCGCAACAGGAAAATGTAGGCAGGTGAGTTAAAGTTTGTTTTGCTTCATTTTGCAACCCGGGCACGGAGGGTTAGTAAAAAATAAAAGTGCCATAGTACTCCTTTAAGGACATGACTGGGATATAAAAAAAATGTATGTGCTGGATCAAGATATACAAATTAGGCAAATGGATGGGAAATATAAAAAATATAAGAAAATATGTAAAAAAAACTAAGGGTGCATGATTGGTATACAAATTAGGGACATGATTGGGAAATATAAAAAAATAAGTGTGCAGAATCAGTATATACAAATTAGGGATATATTGGGGTGTATAAAAAATGCATATGATTGGGATATGTAAAAATTTTGTAAACAAAATATAAAAAAGGGGAGTGCATGTGGGTGCATGGGAAATAAAAAAACAAAAAATAACTAAAAACTTTGTAAAAAATAAGAGTGCGTGATTGGTATACAACTTAGGGACATAATTGGGAAATATAAAACTAAGTGTGCAGGATCAGTATATACAAATTAGGGATATATTGGGATGTATAAAAATATATGATTGGGATATATAAAAAAAAATTTAAGGAATATGAAAAAAAGTGGTGCATGGGAAATAAAAAAACAAAAAAAACTATGTAAAAAATAAGTGTGTGTGATTGGTATACAAATTAGGGAAATGACTGGGAAATATAAAAAAAAATATGAGGGTTGCAAGAGGGCGAATAGGGAAAAAAATTATATAAAATAACCTATGTAAAAAAAAAACAAGAAAAAGAGTGCAGGATTGGTAAAAAAATTAAAGGAGTACTATGGCGCTTTTTTTTTTTTTTATAATTAACCCTCCATGCTCGGGCTGCAAAATGAAACAAAACAAACTTTAACTCACCTGCCTAAGTTCCTCCGTTGCTCCGATGTCGGTGTACTGTTCTCTGGTCCCTGTCTTCTTCCACTTCCTGCGGGCTGGTTAGTCACGCTGCTCTCAGCGTATCACCGACCGCAACCGGACATAGCCGGTGATGTGTTGAGAGCAGCGTGACTCACCGACCCGCAGGAAGGGAAGAAGACAGGGACCGGAGAATAGGACACCGACATCGGAGCAACGGGGTAATGTAGGCAGGTGAGTTAAAGTTTGTTTTATTTAATTTTGCAGCCCGGGCATGGAGGGTTAATAAAAAATAAAAGTGCCATAGTACTCCTTTAAGGACATGACTGGGATATAAAACATTTGTGTGCTGGATCAAGATATACAAATTAGGGAAATGGTTGGGAAATATAAAAAATATAAGAAAATATGTAAAAAACTATGGGTGCATGATTGGTATACAAATTAGGGACATGATTGGGATATATAAAAATAAGTGTGCAGGATTAGTATATACAAATTAGGGATATATTGGGATGTATAAAAAAATATATGATTGGGATATGTAAAATTTTTTGCAAACAAAATATAAAAAATGGGGGAGGGGGTGCATGAGGGTGCATGGTAAATAAAAAAACATAAAAACTAACTTAAAAAACTTTGTAAAAAAATAAGTGCGTGATTGGTATAAAACTTAGGGACATAATTGGGAAATCTAAAACCAAGTGTACAGGATTAGTATATACAAATTAGGGATATATTGGGATGTATAAAAAAATATATGATTGGGATATATAAAAAAACATTTGTAAAAGAATATAAAAAAATTGGGTGCATGGTAAATAAAAAAACAAAAAAAAAATATGTAAAACATAAGTGTGTGTGATTGGTTTACAAATTAGGGAAATGACTGGGAAATATAAAAAAATATATAAGGGTTGCAAGAGGGTGAATGGGAAAAAAAATTATAAAAAATAACCTATGGAAAAAAAAAAAGAAAAGGTGCAGGATTGGTATGCAAATAAAAGGAGTACTATGGCGCTTTTTAAAAAAAAAATAATTAACCCTCTATGCCCGGGCTGCAAAATGAAACAAAACAAACTTTAACTCACCTGCCTAAGTTCCCCCGTTGCTCCGATGTCGGTGTACTGTTCTCCGGTCCCTGTCTTCTTCTGCTTCCTGCGGGTCAGTTAGTCACGCTGCTCTCAGCGTATCACCAACCGCAGCCGGACATTGCTGCGGCCGGTGATGTGTTGAGAGCAGCGTGACTCACCGACCCGCAGGAAGGGAAGAAGACAGGGACCGGAGAATAGGACACCGACATCGGAGCAACGGGGTAATGTAGGCAGGTGAGTTAAAGTTTGTTTTGTTTAATTTTGCAGCCCGAGCATGGAGGGTTAATAAAAAATAAAAGTGCCATAGTACTCCTTTAAGGACATGACTGGGATATAAAAAACTTTGTGTGCTGGATCAGGATATACAAATTAGGGAAATGGTTGGGAAATATAAAAAATATAAGAAAATATGTAAAAAACTAAGAGTGCATGATTGGTATACAAATTAGGGACAAGATTGGGAAATATAAAAAATATGTGTGCAGGATTAGTATATACAAATTAGGGATATATTGGGATGTATAAAAAAATATATGATTGGGATATGTAAAAATTTTTGCAACCAAAATATAAATATTGGGGGGGTGGGGGGGGCATGAGGGTGCATGGTAAATAAAAAAACATAAAAACTAACTTAAAAAACTTTGCAAAAAAATAAGTGCGTGATTGGTATAAAACTTAGGAACATAATTGGGAAATATAAAACCAAGTGTACAGGATCAGTATATACAAATTAGGGATATATTGGGATGTATAAAAAATATATGGGATATATAAAAAAAAACATTTGTAAAAGTATATAAAAAAAATTGGGTGCATGGTAAATAAAAAACAAACCAAAAAAAACTGTAAAAAATAAGTGTGTGTGATTGGTATACAAATTAGGGAAATGACTGGGAAATATAAAAAAAATATATATGAGGGTTGCAAGAGGGTGAATGGGAAAAATAAATTAAAAATTATAAAAAATAACCTATGAAAAAAAAATTAAAAAGGTTGCAGGATTGGTATGCATATTAAAGTACTATGGCGCTTTTTTTTTTAAATAATTAACCCTCCATGCCCGGGCTTTTTTTTTTTATAATTAACCCTCCATGCCCGGGCTGCAAAATGAAACAAAACAAACTTTAACTCACTTGCCTAAGTTCCCCCGTTGCTCCGATGTCAGTGTAGTGTTCTCCGGTTCCTGTCTTCTTCTGCTTCCTGTGGGTCAGTTAGTCACGCTGCTCTCAGCGTATCACCGACCGCAGCCGGACATTGCTGCGGCTGGTGATATGCTGAGAGCAGCGTGACTCACCGACCTGCAGGAAAGGAAGAAGACAGGCATCGGAGAATAGGACACTGACATCGGAGCAAGGGGGTAACATAGGCAGGTGAGTAAAATTTAGTTTTGTTTCATTTTACAGCCCGAACACGGAGGGTTAATAAAAAAAAAAGTGCCATAGTACTCCTTTAAGGACATGGCTGGGATAAAAAAAAAAATATTGTGCTGGATCAGGATATACAAATTAGGGAAATGGTTGGGAAATGTAAAAAATTATAAGAAAATATGTAAAAAACTAAGGGTGCATGATTGGTATACAAATTGGGGACATGATTGGGATATATAAAAATAAGTGTGCAGGATCAGTATTTACAAATTAGGGATATATCGGGATGTATAAAAAATATGTTATTGGGATATAAAAAAAAAATCTGAAAAAGGGGGAGCATGAGGGTGCATGGTAAATAAAAAAACATAAAATAACAACTTAAAAAAACATTGTTAAAAATAAGAGTGTTTGGTATAAAACTTAGGGACATAATTGGGAAATATAAAACTAAGTGTGCAGGATCAGTATATACAAATTAGGGATATATTGGGATGTATAAAAAATATATGATTGGGATATATAAAAAAAACATTTGTAAAAGAATATAAAAAAAATTGGGTGCATGGTAAATAAAAAAACAAAAAAAAAACTATGTAAAAAATAAGTGTGTGTGATTGGTATACAAATTAGGGAAATGACTGGGAAATATAAAAAAAATTATATAAGGGTTGCAAGAGGGTGAATGGGAATTTTTTTTAAATAAAAAATAACCTATGGAAAAAAAAAAAAGAAAAAGGGTGCAGGATTGGTATGCAAATAAAAGGAGTACTATGGCGCTTTTAAAAAAAAAATTTAATTAACCCTCTATACCCGGGCTGCAAAATGAAACAAAACAAACTTTAAATCACCTGCCTAAGTTCCCCCGTTGCTCCGATGTCGGTGTACTGTTCTCTGGTCCCTGTCTTCTTCCTCTTCCTGCGGGTCGGTTAGTCACGCTGCTCTCAGCGTATCACCGACCCCAGCCGGACATTGCTGTGGCCGGTGATATGTTGAGAGCAGCGTGACTCACCCACCCGCAGGAAGGGAAGAAGACAGGGACCGGAGAATAGTACACTGACATCGGCGCAACAGGGAAACGTAGACAGGTAAGTTAAAGTTTGTTTTGCTTCATTTTGCAACCCGGGCACGGAGGGTTAATAAAAAATAAAAGTGCCATAGTACTCCTTTAAGGACATGACTGGGATATAAAAAATTATGTGCTGGATCAAGATATACAAATTAGGGAAATGGTTGGGAAATATAAAAATATAAGAAAATATGTAAAAAACTAATGGTGCATGATTGGTATACAAATTAGGGACATGATTGGGAAATATATAAAATAAGTGTGCAGGATCAGTATATACAAATTAGGGATATATTGGGGTGTATAAAAAATGTATATTATTGGGATATGTAAAACATTTTGTAAACAAAATATAAAAAAGGGGAGTGCATGTGGGTGCATGGTAAATAAAAAAACAAAAAATAACTTTAAAAACTTTGTAAACAATAAGAGTGCGTGATTGGTATACAACTTAGGGACATAATTGGGAAATATAAAACTAACTGTGCAGGATCAGTATATACAAAATAGGGATATATTGGGATGTATAAAAATATATGATTGGGATATATTATTATTTTTTTTTAAATATAAAAAAAAGTGGTGCATGGGAAATAAAAAAACAAAAAAACTATGTAAAAAATAAGTGTGTGTGATTGGTATACAAATTAGGGAAATGACTGGGAAATATAAAAAAAATATATGAGGGTTGCAAGAGGGTGAATAGGAAAAAAACTTATATAAAATAACCTAAGTAAAAAAAAAAAACAATAAAAAGAGTGCAGGATTGGTATAAAAATTAAAGGAGTACTATGGCGCTTTTTTTTTTTTATAATTAACCCTCCATGCTCGGGCTGCAAAATGAAACAAAACAAACTTTAACTCACCTGCCTAAGTTCCTCCGTTGCTCCGATGTCGGTGTACTGTTCTCCGATCCCTGTCTTCTTCTGCTTCCTGCGGGAAGTCACGCTGCTCTCAGCAAAACACCGACCGCAGCCGGACATTGCTGCGGCCGGTGATATGTTGAGAGCAGCGTGACTCACCGACCCGCAGGAAGGGAAGAAGACAGGGACCGGAGAATATGACACTGACATCGGCGCAACGGGGTAACGTAGGCAGGTGAGTTAAAGTTTGTTTTGTTTCATTTTGCAGCCCAGGCACGGAGGGTTAATAATAAATAAAAGTGCCATAGCACTCCTTTAAGGACATGACTGGGATATAAAAAATGTGTGTGCTGGATCAGGATATACAAATTAGGGAAATGGTTGGGAAATATAAAAAAATATAAGAAAATATGTAAAACACTAATGGTGCATGATTGGTATACAAATTAGGGACATGATTGGGAAATATAAAACTAACTGTGCAGGATCAGTATATACAAATTAGGGATATATTGGGATGTATAAAAATATATGATTGGGATATATTAAAAAAATATTTAAGGTATATAAAAAAAAGTGGTGCATGGGAAATAAAAAAACAAAAAAAAACTATGTAAAAAATAAGTGTGTGTGATTGGTATACAAATTAGGGAAATGACTGGGAAATATAAAAAAAATATATGAGGGTTGCAAGAGAGTGAATAGGGAAAAAAATTATATAAAATAACCTATGTAAAAAAAAAAAACAAGAAAAAGAGTGCAGGATTGGTATAAAAATTAAAGGAGTACTATGGTGCTTTTTTTGTTTTTTTTTTTATAATTAACCCTCCATGCTCGGGCTGCAAAATGAAACAAAACAAACTTTAACTCACCTGCCTAAGTTCCTCCGTTGCTCCGATGTCGGTGTACTGTTCTCCGGTCCCTGTCTTCTTCCGCTTCTTGCAGGTCGGTTAGTCACGCTGCTCTCAGCAAAACACCGACCGCAGCCGGACATTGCTGCGGCCGGTGATATGTTGAGAGCAGCGTGACTCACCGACCCGCAGGAAGGGAAGAAGACAGGGACCGAAGAATAGGACACTGACATCGGCGCAACGGGGTAACGTAGGCAGGTGAGTTAAGGTTTGTTTTGTTTCATTTTGCAGCCTAGGCACGGAGGGTTAATAATAAATAAAAGTGCCATAGCACTCCTTTAAGGACATGACTGGGATATAAAAAATGTGTGTGCTGGATCAGGATATACAAATTAGGGACATGATTGGGAAATATAAAACTAACTGTGCAGGATCAGTATATACAAATTAGGGATATATTGGGATGTATAAAAATATATGATTGGGATATATTAAAAAAATATTTAAGGTATATAAAAAAAAGTGGTGCATGGGAAATAAAAAAACAAAAAAAACTATGTAAAAAATAAGTGTGTGTGATTGGTATACAAATTAGGGAAATGAGTGGGAAATATAAAAAAATATATGAGGGTTGCAAGAGGGTGAATAGGGAAAAAAAATTATATAAAATAACCTATGTAAAAAAAAAAAACAATAAAAAGAGTGCAGGATTGGTATAAAAATTAAAGGAGTACTATGGCGCTTTTTTTTTTTTTATAATTAACCCTCCATGCTCGGGCTGCAAAATGAAACAAAACAAACTTTAACTCACCTGCCTAAGTTCCTCCGTTGCTCCGATGTCGGTGTACTGTTCTCCGATCCCTGTCTTCTTCCGCTTCTTGCGGGTCGGTTAGTCACGCTGCTCTCAGCAAAACACCGACCGCAGCCGGACATTGCTGCGGCCGGTGATATGTTGAGAGCAGCGTGACTCACCGACCCGCAGTAAGGGAAGAAGACAGGGACCGGAGAATATGACACTGACATCGGCGCAACGGGGTAACGTAGGCAGGTGAGTTAAAGTTTGTTTTGTTTCATTTTGCAGCCCGGGCACGGAGGGTTAATAATAAATAAAAGTGCCATAGCACTCCTTTAAGGACATGACTGGGATATAAAAAAATGTGTGTGCTGGATCAGGATATACAAATTAGGGAAATGGTTGGGAAATATAAAAAATCTAAGAAAATATGTAAAACACTAAGGGTGCATGATTGGTATACAAATTAGGGACATGATTGGGAAATATAAAACTAACTGTGCAGGATCAGTATATACAAATTAGGGATATATTGGGATGTATAAAAATATATGATTGGGATATATTAAAAAAATATTTAAGGAATATAAAAAAAAGTGGTGCATGGGAAATAAAAAAACAAAAAAAAACTATGTAAAAAATAAGTGTGTGTGATTGGTATACAAATTAGGGAAATGACTGGGAAATATAAAAAAAATATATGAGGGTTGCAAGAGGGTGAATAGGGAAAAAAAATTATATAAAATAACCTATGTAAAAAAAAAAAACAAGAAAAAGAGTGCAGGATTGGTATAAAAATTAAAGGAGTACTATGGCGCTTTTTTTTTTTTTTATAATTAACCCTCCATGCTCGGGCTGCAAAATGAAACAAAACAAACTTTAACTCACCTGCCTAAGTTCCTCCGTTGCTCCGATGTCGGTGTACTGTTCTCTGGTCCCTGTCTTCTTCCTCTTCCTGCGGGTCGGTTAGTCACGCTGCTCTCATCGTATCACCGACCGCAGCCGGACATTGCTGCGGGCGGTGATATGTTGAGAGCAGCGTGACTCACCCACCCGCAGGAAGGGAAGAAGACAGGGAACGGAGAATAGGACACTGACATTGGCGCAACAGGGAAACGTAGGCAGGTAAGTTAAAGTTTTTTTTGCTTCATTTTGCAACCCGGGCACGGAGGTTTAATAAAAAATAAAAGTGCCATAGTACTCCTTTAAGGACATGACTGGGATATAAAAAATTATGTGCTGGATCAAGATATACAAATTAGGGAAATGGTTGGGAAATATAAAAATATAAGAAAATATGTAAAAAAAACTAATGGTGCATGATTGGTATACAAATTAGGGACATGATTGGGAAATATAAAAAATAAGTGTGCAGGATCAGTATATACAAATTAGGGATATATTGGGGTGTATAAAAAATGTATATGATTGGGATATGTAAAAAATGTTGTAAACAAAATATAAAAAAGGGGAGTGCATGTGGGTGCATGGTAAATAAAAAAACAAAAAATAACTTTAAAAACTTTGTAAACAATAAGAGTGCGTGATTGGTATACAACTTAGGGACATAATTGGGAAATATAAAACTAACTGTGCAGGATCAGTATATACAAATTAGGGATATATTGGGATGTATAAAAATATATGATTGGGATATATTAAATTTTTTTTTAA
Source organism: Hyla sarda (assembly GCF_029499605.1). Lineage (NCBI taxonomy): Eukaryota > Metazoa > Chordata > Amphibia > Anura > Hylidae > Hyla > Hyla sarda. The sequence goes on from NC_079189.1 coordinate 599,299,721, forward strand.
AGAATATAAAAAAAAGTGGTGCATGGGAAATAAAAAAACAAAAAAACTATGTAAAAAATAAGTGTGTGTGATTGGTATACAAATTAGGGAAATGACTGGGAAATATAAAAAAAATATATGAGGGTTGCAAGAGGGTGAATAGGGAAAAAAAATTATATAAAATAACCTATGTAAAAAAAAACAAACAAGAAAAAGAGTGCAGGATTGGTATAAAAATTAAAGGAGTACTATGGTGCTTTTTTTTTTTTTTTTTATAATTAACCCTCCATGCTCGGGCTGCAAAATGAAACAAAACAAACTTTAACTCACCTGCCTAAGTTCCTCCGTTGCTCCGATGTCGGTGTACTGTTCTCCGATCCCTGTCTTCTTCCGCTTCCTGCGGGTTGGTTAGTCACACTGCTCTCATCGTATCACCGACCGCAGCCGGACATTGCTGCGGCCGATGATGTGTTGAGAGCAGCGTGACTCACCGACCCGCAGTAAGGGAAGAAGACAGGGACCGGAGAATAGGACACCGACATCGGAGCAACGGGGTAATGTAGGCAGGTGAGTTAAAGTTTGTTTTGTTTCATTTTGCAGCCCGGGCATGGAGGGTTAATAAAAAATAAAAGTGCCATAGTACTCCTTTAAGGACATGACTGGGATATAAAAAATTTGTGTGCTGGATCAGGATATACAAATTAGGGAAATGGTTGGGAAATATAAAAAATATAAGAAAATATGTAAAAAACTAAGGGTGCATGATTGGTATACAAATTAGGGACTTGATTGGGAAATATAAAAAATAAGTGTGCAGGATTAGTATATACAAATTAGGGATATATTGGGATGTATAAAAAATATATGGGATATATAAAAAAAACATTTGTAAAAGTATATAAAAAAAATTGGGTGCATGGTAAATAAAAAACAAACAAAAAAAAAACTATGTAAAAAATAAGTGTGTGTGATTGGTATACAAATTAGGGAAATGACTGGGAAATATAAAAAAAAATATATGAGGGTTGCAAGAGGGTGAATGGGAAAAATAAATTAAAAATTATAAAAAATAACCTATGTAAAAAAAAAATTAAAAAGGTTGCAGGATTGGTATGCATGTTAAAGGAGTACTATGGCGCTTTTTTTTTTTTAATAATTAACCCTCCATGCCCGGGTTTTTTTTTTTATAATTAACACTCCAATGCCCGGGCTGCAAAATGAAACAAAACAAACTTTAACTCACTAGCCTAACTTCCCCCGTTGCTCCGATGTCAGTGTAGTGTTCTCCGGTTCCTGTCTTCTTCTGCTTCCTGTGGGTCAGTTAGTCACGCTGCTCTCAGCGTATCACCGACCGCAGCCGGACATTGCTGCGGCTGGTGATATGCTGAAAGCAGCGTGACTCACCGACCCGCAGGAAAGGAAGAAGACAGGCATCGGAGAATAGGACACTGACATCGGAGCAAGGGGGTAACATAGGCAGGTGAGTTAAAATTTAGTTTTGTTTCATTTTGCAGCCCGGACACGGAGGGTTAATAAAAAAAAAAGTGCCATAGTACTCCTTTAAGGACATGGCTGGGATAAAAAAAAAAAAAAAATTGTGCTGGATCAGGATATACAAATTAGGGAAATGGTTGGGAAATATAAAAAATTATAATAAAATATGTAAAAAACTAAGGGTGCATGATTGGTATACAAATTAGGGACATGATTGGGATATATAAAAATAAGTGTGCAGGATCAGTATTTACAAATTAGGGATATATCGGGATGTATAAAAATATGTTATTGGGATATAAAAAAAAAATCTAAAAAAGGGGGAGCATGAGGGTGCATGGTAAATAAAAAAAACATAAAATAATAACTTAAAAAAACATTGTTAAAAATAAGAGTGTTTGGTATAAAACTTAGGGACATAATTGGGAAATATAAAACTAAGTGTGCAGGATAAGTATATACAAATTAGGGATATATTGGGATGTATAAAAAATATATGATTGGGATATATAAAAAAACATTTGTAAAAGAATATAAAAAAAATTGGGTGCATGGTAAATAAAAAAAACAAAAAAAAAACTATGTAAAAAATAAGTGTGTGTGATTGGTATACAAATTAGGGAAATGACTGGGAAATATAAAAAAATTATATAAGGGTTGCAAGAGGGTGAATGGGAATTTTTTTTAAATAAAAAATAACCTATGGAAAAAAAAAAAGAAAAAGGGTGCAGGATTGGTATGCAAATAAAAGGAGTACTATGGCGCTTTAAAAAAAAAAAAAATTAACCCTCTATACCCGGGCTGCAAAATGAAACAAAACAAACTTTAAATCACCTGCCTAAGTTCCCCCGTTGCTCCGATGTCGGTGTACTGTTCTCTGGTCCCTGTCTTCTTCCTCTTCCTGCGGGTCGGTTAGTCACGCTGCTCTCGGCATATCACCGGCCGCAGCCGGACATTGCTGTGGCCGGTGATATGTTGAGAGCAGCGTGACTCACCCACCCGCAGGAAGGGAAGAAGACAGGGACCGGAGAATAGGACACTGACATCGGCGCAACAGGGAAACGTAGGCAGGTAAGTTAAAGTTTGTTTTGCTTCATTTTGCAACCCGGGCACGGAGGGTTAATAAAAAATAAAAGTGCCATAGTACTCCTTTAAGGACATGACTGGGATATAAAAAAATTGTGTGCTGGATCAAGATATACAAATTAGGGAAATGGTTGGGAAATATAAAAATATAAGAAAATATGTAAAAAACTAAGGGTGCATGATTGGTATACAAATTAGGGACATGATTGGGAAATATATAAAATAAGTGTGCAGGATCAGTATATACAAATTAGGGATATATTGGGGTGTATAAAAAATGTATATGATTGGGATATGTAAAAAATTTTGTAAACAAAATATAAAAAAGGGGAGTGCATGTGGGTGCATGGTAAATAAAAAAACAAAAAATAACTTTAAAAACTTTGTAAACAATAAGAGTGCGTCATTGGTATACAACTTAGGGACATAATTGGGAAATTAAACTAACTGTGCAGGATCAGTATATACAAATTAGGGATATATTGGGATGTATAAAAATATATGATTGGGATATATTATATTTTTTTTTAAGAATATAAAAAAAAGTGGTGCATGGGAAATAAAAAAACAAAAAAACTATGTAAAAAATAAGTGTGTGTGATTGGTATACAAATTAGGGAAATGAGTGGGAAATATAAAAAAAATATATGAGGGTTGCAAGAGGGTGAATAGGGAAAAAAAATTATATAAAATAACCTATGTAAAAAAAAAAAACAATAAAAAGAGTGCAGGATTGGTATAAAAATTAAAGGAGTACTATGGCGCTTTTTTTTTTTTTTTATAATTAACCCTCCATGCTCGGGCTGCAAAATGAAACAAAACAAACTTTAACTCACCTGCCTAAGTTCCTCCGTTGCTCCGATGTCGGTGTACTGTTCTCCGATCCCTGTCTTCTTCCGCTTCTTGCGGGTCGGTTAGTCACGCTGCTCTCAGCAAAACACCGACCGCAGCCGGACATTGCTGCGGCCGGTGATATGTTGAGAGCAGCGTGACTCACCGACCCGCAGGAAGGGAAGAAGACAGGGACCGGAGAATATGACACTGACATCGGCGCAACGGGGTAACGTAGGCAGGTGAGTTAAAGTTTGTTTTGTTTCATTTTGCAGCCCGGGCACGGAGGGTTAATAATAAATAAAAGTGCCATAGCACTCCTTTAAGGACATGACTGGGATATAAAAAAATGTGTGTGCTGGATCAGGATATACAAATTAGGGAAATGGTTGGGAAATATAAAAAATCTAAGAAAATATGTAAAACACTAAGGGTGCATGATTGGTATACAAATTAGGGACATGATTGGGAAATATAAAACTAACTGTGCAGGATCAGTATATACAAATTAGGGATATATTGGGATGTATAAAAATATATGATTGGGATATATTAAAAAAATATTTAAGGTATATAAAAAAAAGTGGTGCATGGGAAATAAAAAAACAAAAAAAACTATGTAAAAAATAAGTGTGTGTGATTGGTATACAAATTAGGGAAATGACTGGGAAATATAAAAAAATATATGAGGGTTGCAAGAGGGTGAATAGGGAAAAAAAATTATATAAAATAACCTATGTAAAAAAAAAAAAAAAAGAAAAAGAGTGCAGGATTGGTATAAAAATTAAAGGAGTACTATGGTGCTTTTTTTTTTTTTTTTTTTTATAATTAACCCTCCATGTTCGGGCTGCAAAATGAAACAAAACAAACTTTAACTCACCTGCCTAAGTTCCCCCGTTGCTCTGATGTCAGTGTACTGTTCTCCGGTCCCTGTCTTCTTCCTCTTCCTGCGGGTCAGTTAGTCACACTGCTCTCATCGTATCACCGACCGCAGCCGGACATTGCTGCGGCCGATGATGTGTTGAGAGCAGCGTGACTCACCGACCCGCAGTAAGGGAAGAAGACAGGGACCGGAGAATAGGACACCGACATCGGAGCAACAGGGTAATGTAGGCAGGTGAGTTAAAGTTTGTTTTGTTTCATTTTGCAGCCCGGGCATGGAGGGTTAATAAAAAATAAAAGTGCCATAGTACTCCTTTAAGGACATGACTGGGATATAAAAAATTTGTGTGCTGGATCAGGATATACAAATTAGGGAAATGGTTGGGAAATATAAAAAATATAAGAAAATATGTAAAAAACTAAGGGTGCATGATTGGTATACAAATTAGGGACTTGATTGGGAAATATAATATAGTATATACAAATTAGGGATATATTGGGATGTATAAAAAAATATATGGGATATATAAAAAAAAACATTTGTAAAAGTATATAAAAAAATTGGGTGCATGGTAAATAAAAAACAAACAAAAAAAAAACTATGTAAAAAATAAGTGTGTGTGATTGGTATACAAATTAGGGAAATGACTGGGAAATATAAAAAAAAATATATGAGGGTTGCAAGAGGGTGAATGGGAAAAATAAATTAAAAATTATAAAAAATAACCTATGTAAAAAAAAAATTAAAAAGGTTGCAGGATTGGTATGCATATTAAAGGAGTACTATGGCGCTTTTTTTTGTTAATAATTAACCCTCCATGCCCGGGTTTTTTTTTTTATAATTAACCCTCCAATGCCCGGGCTGCAAAATGAAACAAAACAAACTTTAACTCACTAGCCTAAGTTCCCCCGTTGCTCCGATGTCAGTGTAGTGTTCTCCGGTTCCTGTCTTCTTCTGCTTCCTGTGGGTCAGTTAGTCACGCTGCTCTCAGCGTATCACCGACCGCAGCCGGACATTGCTGCGGCTGGTGATATGCTGAAAGCAGCGTGACTCACCGACCCGCAGGAAAGGAAGAAGACAGGCATCGGAGAATAGGACACTGACATCGGAGCAAGGGGGTAACATAGGCAGGTGAGTTAAAATTTAGTTTTGTTTCATTTTGCAGCCCGGACACGGAGGGTTAATAAAAAAAAAAGTGCCATAGTACTCCTTTAAGGACATGGCTGGGATAAAAAAAAAAAAAAATTGTGCTGGATCAGGATATACAAATTAGGGAAATGGTTGGGAAATATAAAAAATTATAATAAAATATGTAAAAAACTAAGGGTGCATGATTGGTATACAAATTAGGGACATGATTGGGATATATAAAAATAAGTGTGCAGGATCAGTATTTACAAATTAGGGATATATCGGGATGTATAAAAATATGTTATTGGGATATAAAAAAAAAATCTAAAAAAGGGGGAGCATGAGGGTGCATGGTAAATAAAAAAAACATAAAATAATAACTTAAAAAAACATTGTTAAAAATAAGAGTGTTTGGTATAAAACTTAGGGACATAATTGGGAAATATAAAACTAAGTGTGCAGGATCAGTATATACAAATTAGGGATATATTGGGATGTATAAAAAATATATGATTGGGATATATAAAAAAACATTTGTAAAAGAATATAAAAAAAATTGGGTGCATGGTAAATAAAAAAAACAAAAAAAAAAACTATGTAAAAAATAAGTGTGTGTGATTGGTATACAAATTAGGGAAATGACTGGGAAATATAAAAAAATTATATAAGGGTTGCAAGAGGGTGAATGGGAATTTTTTTTAAATAAAAAATAACCTATGGAAAAAAAAAAAGAAAAAGGGTGCAGGATTGGTATGCAAATAAAAGGAGTACTATGGCGCTTTTAAAAAAATAATTAACCCTCTATACCCGGGCTGCAAAATGAAACAAAACAAACTTTAAATCACCTGCCTAAGTTCCCCCGTTGCTCCGATGTCGGTGTACTGTTCTCTGGTCCCTGTCTTCTTCCTCTTCCTGCGGGTCGGTTAGTCACGCTGCTCTCGGCGTATCACCGACCCCAGCCGGACATTGCTGTGGCCGGTGATATGTTGAGAGCAGCGTGACTCACCCACCCGCAGGAAGGGAAGAAGACAGGGACCGGAGAATAGGACACTGACATCGGCGCAACAGGGAAACGTAGGCAGGTAAGTTAAAGTTTGTTTTGCTTCATTTTGCAACCCGGGCACGGAGGGTTAATAAAAAATAAAAGTGCCATAGTACTCCTTTAAGGACATGACTGGGATATAAAAAATTTGTGTGCTGGATCAAGATATACAAATTAGGGAAATGGTTGGGAAATATAAAAATATAAGAAAATATGTAAAAAACTAAGGGTGCATGATTGGTATACAAATTAGGGACATGATTGGGAAATATATAAAATAAGTGTGCAGGATCAGTATATACAAATTAGGGATATATTGGGGTGTATAAAAAATGTATATGATTGGGATATGTAAAAAATTTTGTAAACAAAATATAAAAAAGGGGAGTGCATGTGGGTGCATGGTAAATAAAAAAACAAAAAATAACTTTAAAAACTTTGTAAACAATAAGAGTGCGTCATTGGTATACAACTTAGGGACATAATTGGGAAATATAAAACTAACTGTGCAGGATCAGTATATACAAATTAGGGATATATTGGGATGTATAAAAATATATGATTGGGATATATTACATTTTTTTTTTAAGAATATAAAAAAAAGTGGTGCATGGGAAATAAAAAAACAAAAAAACTATGTAAAAAATAAGTGTGTGTGATTGGTATACAAATTAGGGAAATGAGTGGGAAATATAAAAAAAATATATGAGGGTTGCAAGAGGGTGAATAGGGAAAAAAATTATATAAAATAACCAATGTAAAAAAAACAAAACAATAAAAAGAGTGCAGGATTGGTATAAAAATTAAAGGAGTACTATGGCGCTTTTTTTTTTTTATATAATTAACCCTCCATGCTCGGGCTGCAAAATGAAACAAAACAAACTTTAATTCACCTGCCTAAGTTCCTCCGTTGCTCCGATGTCGGTGTACTGTTCTCCGATCCCTGTCTTCTTCCGCTTCTTGCGGGTCGGTTAGTCACGCTGCTCTCAGCAAAACACCGACCGCAGCCGGACATTGCTGCGGCCGGTGATATGTTGAGAGCAGCGTGACTCACCGACCCGCAGGAAGGGAAGAAGACAGGGACCGGAGAATATGACACTGACATCGGTGCAACGGGGTAACGTAGGCAGGTGAGTTAAAGTTTGTTTTGTTTCATTTTGCAGCCCGGGCACGGAGGGTTAATAATAAATAAAAGTGCCATAGCACTCCTTTAAGGACATGACTGGGATATAAAAAAATGTGTGTGCTGGATCAGGATATACAAATTAGGGAAATGGTTGGGAAATATAAAAAATATAAGAAAATATGTAAAACACTAAGGGTGCATGATTGGTATACAAATTAGGGACATGATTGGGAAATATAAAACTAACTGTGCAGGATCAGTATATACAAATTAGGGATATATTGGGATGTATAAAAATATATGATTGGGATATATTAAAAAAATATTTAAGGAATATAAAAAAAAGTGGTGCATGGGAAATAAAAAAACAAAAAAAAACTATGTAAAAAATAAGTGTGTGTGATTGGTATACAAATTAGGGAAATGACTGGGAAATATAAAAAAAATATATGAGGGTTGCAAGAGGGTGAATAGGGAAAAAAAATTATATAAAATAACCTATGTAAAAAAAAAAAAACAAGAAAAAGAGTGCAGGATTGGTATAAAAATTAAAGGAGTACTATGGTGCTTTTTTTTTTTTTTTTATAATTAACCCTCCATGCTCGGGCTGCAAAATGAAACAAAACAAACTTTAACTCACCTGCCTAAGTTCCTCCGTTTCTCCGATGTCGGTGTACTGTTCTCCGATCCCTGTCTTCTTCCGCTTCCTGCGGGTTGGTTAGTCACACTGCTCTCATCGTATCACCGACCGCAGCCGGACATTGCTGCGGCCGATGATGTGTTGAGAGCAGCGTGACTCACCGACCCGCAGTAAGGGAAGAAGACAGGGACCGGAGAATAGGACACCGACATCGGAGCAACGGGGTAATGTAGGCAGGTGAGTTAAAGTTTGTTTTGTTTCATTTTGCAGCCCGGGCATGGAGGGTTAATAAAAAATAAAAGTGCCATAGTACTCCTTTAAGGACATGACTGGGATATAAAAAATTTGTGTGCTGGATCAGGATATACAAATTAGGGAAATGGTTGGGAAATATAAAAAATATAAGAAAATATGTAAAAAACTAAGGGTGCATGATTGGTATACAAATTAGGGACTTGATTGGGAAATATAAAAAATAAGTGTGCAGGATTAGTATATACAAATTAGGGATATATTGGGATGTATAAAAAATATATGGGATATATAAAAAAAACATTTGTAAAAGTATATAAAAAAAATTGGGTGCATGGTAAATAAAAAACAAACAAAAAAAAAACTATGTAAAAAATAAGTGTGTGTGATTGGTATACAAATTAGGGAAATGACTGGGAAATATAAAAAAAAATATATGAGGGTTGCAAGAGGGTGAATGGGAAAAATAAATTAAAAATTATAAAAAATAACCTATGTAAAAAAAAAATTAAAAAGGTTGCAGGATTGGTATGCATGTTAAAGGAGTACTATGGCGCTTTTTTTTTTTTAATAATTAACCCTCCATGCCCGGGTTTTTTTTTTTATAATTAACACTCCAATGCCCGGGCTGCAAAATGAAACAAAACAAACTTTAACTCACTAGCCTAACTTCCCCCGTTGCTCCGATGTCAGTGTAGTGTTCTCCGGTTCCTGTCTTCTTCTGCTTCCTGTGGGTCAGTTAGTCACGCTGCTCTCAGCGTATCACCGACCGCAGCCGGACATTGCTGCGGCTGGTGATATGCTGAAAGCAGCGTGACTCACCGACCCGCAGGAAAGGAAGAAGACAGGCATCGGAGAATAGGACACTGACATCGGAGCAAGGGGGTAACATAGGCAGGTGAGTTAAAATTTAGTTTTGTTTCATTTTGCAGCCCGGACACGGAGGGTTAATAAAAAAAAAAGTGCCATAGTACTCCTTTAAGGACATGGCTGGGATAAAAAAAAAAAAAAAATTGTGCTGGATCAGGATATACAAATTAGGGAAATGGTTGGGAAATATAAAAAATTATAATAAAATATGTAAAAAACTAAGGGTGCATGATTGGTATACAAATTAGGGACATGATTGGGATATATAAAAATAAGTGTGCAGGATCAGTATTTACAAATTAGGGATATATCGGGATGTATAAAAATATGTTATTGGGATATAAAAAAAAAATCTAAAAAAGGGGGAGCATGAGGGTGCATGGTAAATAAAAAAAACATAAAATAATAACTTAAAAAAACATTGTTAAAAATAAGAGTGTTTGGTATAAAACTTAGGGACATAATTGGGAAATATAAAACTAAGTGTGCAGGATAAGTATATACAAATTAGGGATATATTGGGATGTATAAAAAATATATGATTGGGATATATAAAAAAACATTTGTAAAAGAATATAAAAAAAATTGGGTGCATGGTAAATAAAAAAAACAAAAAAAAAACTATGTAAAAAATAAGTGTGTGTGATTGGTATACAAATTAGGGAAATGACTGGGAAATATAAAAAAATTATATAAGGGTTGCAAGAGGGTGAATGGGAATTTTTTTTAAATAAAAAATAACCTATGGAAAAAAAAAAAGAAAAAGGGTGCAGGATTGGTATGCAAATAAAAGGAGTACTATGGCGCTTTAAAAAAAAAAAAAATTAACCCTCTATACCCGGGCTGCAAAATGAAACAAAACAAACTTTAAATCACCTGCCTAAGTTCCCCCGTTGCTCCGATGTCGGTGTACTGTTCTCTGGTCCCTGTCTTCTTCCTCTTCCTGCGGGTCGGTTAGTCACGCTGCTCTCGGCATATCACCGGCCGCAGCCGGACATTGCTGTGGCCGGTGATATGTTGAGAGCAGCGTGACTCACCCACCCGCAGGAAGGGAAGAAGACAGGGACCGGAGAATAGGACACTGACATCGGCGCAACAGGGAAACGTAGGCAGGTAAGTTAAAGTTTGTTTTGCTTCATTTTGCAACCCGGGCACGGAGGGTTAATAAAAAATAAAAGTGCCATAGTACTCCTTTAAGGACATGACTGGGATATAAAAAAATTGTGTGCTGGATCAAGATATACAAATTAGGGAAATGGTTGGGAAATATAAAAATATAAGAAAATATGTAAAAAACTAAGGGTGCATGATTGGTATACAAATTAGGGACATGATTGGGAAATATATAAAATAAGTGTGCAGGATCAGTATATACAAATTAGGGATATATTGGGGTGTATAAAAAATGTATATGATTGGGATATGTAAAAAATTTTGTAAACAAAATATAAAAAAGGGGAGTGCATGTGGGTGCATGGTAAATAAAAAAACAAAAAATAACTTTAAAAACTTTGTAAACAATAAGAGTGCGTCATTGGTATACAACTTAGGGACATAATTGGGAAATTAAACTAACTGTGCAGGATCAGTATATACAAATTAGGGATATATTGGGATGTATAAAAATATATGATTGGGATATATTATATTTTTTTTTAAGAATATAAAAAAAAGTGGTGCATGGGAAATAAAAAAACAAAAAAACTATGTAAAAAATAAGTGTGTGTGATTGGTATACAAATTAGGGAAATGAGTGGGAAATATAAAAAAAATATATGAGGGTTGCAAGAGGGTGAATAGGGAAAAAAAATTATATAAAATAACCTATGTAAAAAAAAAAAACAATAAAAAGAGTGCAGGATTGGTATAAAAATTAAAGGAGTACTATGGCGCTTTTTTTTTTTTTTTATAATTAACCCTCCATGCTCGGGCTGCAAAATGAAACAAAACAAACTTTAACTCACCTGCCTAAGTTCCTCCGTTGCTCCGATGTCGGTGTACTGTTCTCCGATCCCTGTCTTCTTCCGCTTCTTGCGGGTCGGTTAGTCACGCTGCTCTCAGCAAAACACCGACCGCAGCCGGACATTGCTGCGGCCGGTGATATGTTGAGAGCAGCGTGACTCACCGACCCGCAGGAAGGGAAGAAGACAGGGACCGGAGAATATGACACTGACATCGGCGCAACGGGGTAACGTAGGCAGGTGAGTTAAAGTTTGTTTTGTTTCATTTTGCAGCCCGGGCACGGAGGGTTAATAATAAATAAAAGTGCCATAGCACTCCTTTAAGGACATGACTGGGATATAAAAAAATGTGTGTGCTGGATCAGGATATACAAATTAGGGAAATGGTTGGGAAATATAAAAAATCTAAGAAAATATGTAAAACACTAAGGGTGCATGATTGGTATACAAATTAGGGACATGATTGGGAAATATAAAACTAACTGTGCAGGATCAGTATATACAAATTAGGGATATATTGGGATGTATAAAAATATATGATTGGGATATATTAAAAAAATATTTAAGGTATATAAAAAAAAGTGGTGCATGGGAAATAAAAAAACAAAAAAAACTATGTAAAAAATAAGTGTGTGTGATTGGTATACAAATTAGGGAAATGACTGGGAAATATAAAAAAATATATGAGGGTTGCAAGAGGGTGAATAGGGAAAAAAAATTATATAAAATAACCTATGTAAAAAAAAAAAAAAAGAAAAAGAGTGCAGGATTGGTATAAAAATTAAAGGAGTACTATGGTGCTTTTTTTTTTTTTTTTTTTTATAATTAACCCTCCATGTTCGGGCTGCAAAATGAAACAAAACAAACTTTAACTCACCTGCCTAAGTTCCCCCGTTGCTCTGATGTCAGTGTACTGTTCTCCGGTCCCTGTCTTCTTCCTCTTCCTGCGGGTCAGTTAGTCACACTGCTCTCATCGTATCACCGACCGCAGCCGGACATTGCTGCGGCCGATGATGTGTTGAGAGCAGCGTGACTCACCGACCCGCAGTAAGGGAAGAAGACAGGGACCGGAGAATAGGACACCGACATCGGAGCAACAGGGTAATGTAGGCAGGTGAGTTAAAGTTTGTTTTGTTTCATTTTGCAGCCCGGGCATGGAGGGTTAATAAAAAATAAAAGTGCCATAGTACTCCTTTAAGGACATGACTGGGATATAAAAAATTTGTGTGCTGGATCAGGATATACAAATTAGGGAAATGGTTGGGAAATATAAAAAATATAAGAAAATATGTAAAAAACTAAGGGTGCATGATTGGTATACAAATTAGGGACTTGATTGGGAAATATAATATAGTATATACAAATTAGGGATATATTGGGATGTATAAAAAAATATATGGGATATATAAAAAAAAACATTTGTAAAAGTATATAAAAAAATTGGGTGCATGGTAAATAAAAAACAAACAAAAAAAAAACTATGTAAAAAATAAGTGTGTGTGATTGGTATACAAATTAGGGAAATGACTGGGAAATATAAAAAAAAATATATGAGGGTTGCAAGAGGGTGAATGGGAAAAATAAATTAAAAATTATAAAAAATAACCTATGTAAAAAAAAAATTAAAAAGGTTGCAGGATTGGTATGCATATTAAAGGAGTACTATGGCGCTTTTTTTTGTTAATAATTAACCCTCCATGCCCGGGTTTTTTTTTTTATAATTAACCCTCCAATGCCCGGGCTGCAAAATGAAACAAAACAAACTTTAACTCACTAGCCTAAGTTCCCCCGTTGCTCCGATGTCAGTGTAGTGTTCTCCGGTTCCTGTCTTCTTCTGCTTCCTGTGGGTCAGTTAGTCACGCTGCTCTCAGCGTATCACCGACCGCAGCCGGACATTGCTGCGGCTGGTGATATGCTGAAAGCAGCGTGACTCACCGACCCGCAGGAAAGGAAGAAGACAGGCATCGGAGAATAGGACACTGACATCGGAGCAAGGGGGTAACATAGGCAGGTGAGTTAAAATTTAGTTTTGTTTCATTTTGCAGCCCGGACACGGAGGGTTAATAAAAAAAAAAGTGCCATAGTACTCCTTTAAGGACATGGCTGGGATAAAAAAAAAAAAAAATTGTGCTGGATCAGGATATACAAATTAGGGAAATGGTTGGGAAATATAAAAAATTATAATAAAATATGTAAAAAACTAAGGGTGCATGATTGGTATACAAATTAGGGACATGATTGGGATATATAAAAATAAGTGTGCAGGATCAGTATTTACAAATTAGGGATATATCGGGATGTATAAAAATATGTTATTGGGATATAAAAAAAAAATCTAAAAAAGGGGGAGCATGAGGGTGCATGGTAAATAAAAAAAACATAAAATAATAACTTAAAAAAACATTGTTAAAAATAAGAGTGTTTGGTATAAAACTTAGGGACATAATTGGGAAATATAAAACTAAGTGTGCAGGATCAGTATATACAAATTAGGGATATATTGGGATGTATAAAAAATATATGATTGGGATATATAAAAAAACATTTGTAAAAGAATATAAAAAAAATTGGGTGCATGGTAAATAAAAAAAACAAAAAAAAAAACTATGTAAAAAATAAGTGTGTGTGATTGGTATACAAATTAGGGAAATGACTGGGAAATATAAAAAAATTATATAAGGGTTGCAAGAGGGTGAATGGGAATTTTTTTTAAATAAAAAATAACCTATGGAAAAAAAAAAAGAAAAAGGGTGCAGGATTGGTATGCAAATAAAAGGAGTACTATGGCGCTTTTAAAAAAATAATTAACCCTCTATACCCGGGCTGCAAAATGAAACAAAACAAACTTTAAATCACCTGCCTAAGTTCCCCCGTTGCTCCGATGTCGGTGTACTGTTCTCTGGTCCCTGTCTTCTTCCTCTTCCTGCGGGTCGGTTAGTCACGCTGCTCTCGGCGTATCACCGACCCCAGCCGGACATTGCTGTGGCCGGTGATATGTTGAGAGCAGCGTGACTCACCCACCCGCAGGAAGGGAAGAAGACAGGGACCGGAGAATAGGACACTGACATCGGCGCAACAGGGAAACGTAGGCAGGTAAGTTAAAGTTTGTTTTGCTTCATTTTGCAACCCGGGCACGGAGGGTTAATAAAAAATAAAAGTGCCATAGTACTCCTTTAAGGACATGACTGGGATATAAAAAATTTGTGTGCTGGATCAAGATATACAAATTAGGGAAATGGTTGGGAAATATAAAAATATAAGAAAATATGTAAAAAACTAAGGGTGCATGATTGGTATACAAATTAGGGACATGATTGGGAAATATATAAAATAAGTGTGCAGGATCAGTATATACAAATTAGGGATATATTGGGGTGTATAAAAAATGTATATGATTGGGATATGTAAAAAATTTTGTAAACAAAATATAAAAAAGGGGAGTGCATGTGGGTGCATGGTAAATAAAAAAACAAAAAATAACTTTAAAAACTTTGTAAACAATAAGAGTGCGTCATTGGTATACAACTTAGGGACATAATTGGGAAATATAAAACTAACTGTGCAGGATCAGTATATACAAATTAGGGATATATTGGGATGTATAAAAATATATGATTGGGATATATTACATTTTTTTTTTAAGAATATAAAAAAAAGTGGTGCATGGGAAATAAAAAAACAAAAAAACTATGTAAAAAATAAGTGTGTGTGATTGGTATACAAATTAGGGAAATGAGTGGGAAATATAAAAAAAATATATGAGGGTTGCAAGAGGGTGAATAGGGAAAAAAATTATATAAAATAACCAATGTAAAAAAAACAAAACAATAAAAAGAGTGCAGGATTGGTATAAAAATTAAAGGAGTACTATGGCGCTTTTTTTTTTTTATATAATTAACCCTCCATGCTCGGGCTGCAAAATGAAACAAAACAAACTTTAATTCACCTGCCTAAGTTCCTCCGTTGCTCCGATGTCGGTGTACTGTTCTCCGATCCCTGTCTTCTTCCGCTTCTTGCGGGTCGGTTAGTCACGCTGCTCTCAGCAAAACACCGACCGCAGCCGGACATTGCTGCGGCCGGTGATATGTTGAGAGCAGCGTGACTCACCGACCCGCAGGAAGGGAAGAAGACAGGGACCGGAGAATATGACACTGACATCGGTGCAACGGGGTAACGTAGGCAGGTGAGTTAAAGTTTGTTTTGTTTCATTTTGCAGCCCGGGCACGGAGGGTTAATAATAAATAAAAGTGCCATAGCACTCCTTTAAGGACATGACTGGGATATAAAAAAATGTGTGTGCTGGATCAGGATATACAAATTAGGGAAATGGTTGGGAAATATAAAAAATATAAGAAAATATGTAAAACACTAAGGGTGCATGATTGGTATACAAATTAGGGACATGATTGGGAAATATAAAACTAACTGTGCAGGATCAGTATATACAAATTAGGGATATATTGGGATGTATAAAAATATATGATTGGGATATATTAAAAAAATATTTAAGGAATATAAAAAAAAGTGGTGCATGGGAAATAAAAAAACAAAAAAAAACTATGTAAAAAATAAGTGTGTGTGATTGGTATACAAATTAGGGAAATGACTGGGAAATATAAAAAAAATATATGAGGGTTGCAAGAGGGTGAATAGGGAAAAAAAATTATATAAAATAACCTATGTAAAAAAAAAAAAACAAGAAAAAGAGTGCAGGATTGGTATAAAAATTAAAGGAGTACTATGGTGCTTTTTTTTTTTTTTTTATAATTAACCCTCCATGCTCGGGCTGCAAAATGAAACAAAACAAACTTTAACTCACCTGCCTAAGTTCCTCCGTTTCTCCGATGTCGGTGTACTGTTCTCCGATCCCTGTCTTCTTCCGCTTCCTGCGGGTTGGTTAGTCACACTGCTCTCATCGTATCACCGACCGCAGCCGGACATTGCTGCGGCCGATGATGTGTTGAGAGCAGCGTGACTCACCGACCCGCAGTAAGGGAAGAAGACAGGGACCGGAGAATAGGACACCGACATCGGAGCAACGGGGTAATGTAGGCAGGTGAGTTAAAGTTTGTTTTGTTTCATTTTGCAGCCCGGGCATGGAGGGTTAATAAAAAATAAAAGTGCCATAGTACTCCTTTAAGGACATGACTGGGATATAAAAAATTTGTGTGCTGGATCAGGATATACAAATTAGGGAAATGGTTGGGAAATATAAAAAATATAAGAAAATATGTAAAAAACTAAGGGTGCATGATTGGTATACAAATTAGGGACTTGATTGGGAAATATAAAAAATAAGTGTGCAGGATTAGTATATACAAATTAGGGATATATTGGGATGTATAAAAAATATATGGGATATATAAAAAAAACATTTGTAAAAGTATATAAAAAAAATTGGGTGCATGGTAAATAAAAAACAAACAAAAAAAAAACTATGTAAAAAATAAGTGTGTGTGATTGGTATACAAATTAGGGAAATGACTGGGAAATATAAAAAAAAATATATGAGGGTTGCAAGAGGGTGAATGGGAAAAATAAATTAAAAATTATAAAAAATAACCTATGTAAAAAAAAAATTAAAAAGGTTGCAGGATTGGTATGCATGTTAAAGGAGTACTATGGCGCTTTTTTTTTTTTAATAATTAACCCTCCATGCCCGGGTTTTTTTTTTTATAATTAACACTCCAATGCCCGGGCTGCAAAATGAAACAAAACAAACTTTAACTCACTAGCCTAACTTCCCCCGTTGCTCCGATGTCAGTGTAGTGTTCTCCGGTTCCTGTCTTCTTCTGCTTCCTGTGGGTCAGTTAGTCACGCTGCTCTCAGCGTATCACCGACCGCAGCCGGACATTGCTGCGGCTGGTGATATGCTGAAAGCAGCGTGACTCACCGACCCGCAGGAAAGGAAGAAGACAGGCATCGGAGAATAGGACACTGACATCGGAGCAAGGGGGTAACATAGGCAGGTGAGTTAAAATTTAGTTTTGTTTCATTTTGCAGCCCGGACACGGAGGGTTAATAAAAAAAAAAGTGCCATAGTACTCCTTTAAGGACATGGCTGGGATAAAAAAAAAAAAAAAATTGTGCTGGATCAGGATATACAAATTAGGGAAATGGTTGGGAAATATAAAAAATTATAATAAAATATGTAAAAAACTAAGGGTGCATGATTGGTATACAAATTAGGGACATGATTGGGATATATAAAAATAAGTGTGCAGGATCAGTATTTACAAATTAGGGATATATCGGGATGTATAAAAATATGTTATTGGGATATAAAAAAAAAATCTAAAAAAGGGGGAGCATGAGGGTGCATGGTAAATAAAAAAAACATAAAATAATAACTTAAAAAAACATTGTTAAAAATAAGAGTGTTTGGTATAAAACTTAGGGACATAATTGGGAAATATAAAACTAAGTGTGCAGGATAAGTATATACAAATTAGGGATATATTGGGATGTATAAAAAATATATGATTGGGATATATAAAAAAACATTTGTAAAAGAATATAAAAAAAATTGGGTGCATGGTAAATAAAAAAAACAAAAAAAAAACTATGTAAAAAATAAGTGTGTGTGATTGGTATACAAATTAGGGAAATGACTGGGAAATATAAAAAAATTATATAAGGGTTGCAAGAGGGTGAATGGGAATTTTTTTTAAATAAAAAATAACCTATGGAAAAAAAAAAAGAAAAAGGGTGCAGGATTGGTATGCAAATAAAAGGAGTACTATGGCGCTTTAAAAAAAAAAAAAATTAACCCTCTATACCCGGGCTGCAAAATGAAACAAAACAAACTTTAAATCACCTGCCTAAGTTCCCCCGTTGCTCCGATGTCGGTGTACTGTTCTCTGGTCCCTGTCTTCTTCCTCTTCCTGCGGGTCGGTTAGTCACGCTGCTCTCGGCATATCACCGGCCGCAGCCGGACATTGCTGTGGCCGGTGATATGTTGAGAGCAGCGTGACTCACCCACCCGCAGGAAGGGAAGAAGACAGGGACCGGAGAATAGGACACTGACATCGGCGCAACAGGGAAACGTAGGCAGGTAAGTTAAAGTTTGTTTTGCTTCATTTTGCAACCCGGGCACGGAGGGTTAATAAAAAATAAAAGTGCCATAGTACTCCTTTAAGGACATGACTGGGATATAAAAAAATTGTGTGCTGGATCAAGATATACAAATTAGGGAAATGGTTGGGAAATATAAAAATATAAGAAAATATGTAAAAAACTAAGGGTGCATGATTGGTATACAAATTAGGGACATGATTGGGAAATATATAAAATAAGTGTGCAGGATCAGTATATACAAATTAGGGATATATTGGGGTGTATAAAAAATGTATATGATTGGGATATGTAAAAAATTTTGTAAACAAAATATAAAAAAGGGGAGTGCATGTGGGTGCATGGTAAATAAAAAAACAAAAAATAACTTTAAAAACTTTGTAAACAATAAGAGTGCGTCATTGGTATACAACTTAGGGACATAATTGGGAAATTAAACTAACTGTGCAGGATCAGTATATACAAATTAGGGATATATTGGGATGTATAAAAATATATGATTGGGATATATTATATTTTTTTTTAAGAATATAAAAAAAAGTGGTGCATGGGAAATAAAAAAACAAAAAAACTATGTAAAAAATAAGTGTGTGTGATTGGTATACAAATTAGGGAAATGAGTGGGAAATATAAAAAAAATATATGAGGGTTGCAAGAGGGTGAATAGGGAAAAAAAATTATATAAAATAACCTATGTAAAAAAAAAAAACAATAAAAAGAGTGCAGGATTGGTATAAAAATTAAAGGAGTACTATGGCGCTTTTTTTTTTTTTTTATAATTAACCCTCCATGCTCGGGCTGCAAAATGAAACAAAACAAACTTTAACTCACCTGCCTAAGTTCCTCCGTTGCTCCGATGTCGGTGTACTGTTCTCCGATCCCTGTCTTCTTCCGCTTCTTGCGGGTCGGTTAGTCACGCTGCTCTCAGCAAAACACCGACCGCAGCCGGACATTGCTGCGGCCGGTGATATGTTGAGAGCAGCGTGACTCACCGACCCGCAGGAAGGGAAGAAGACAGGGACCGGAGAATATGACACTGACATCGGCGCAACGGGGTAACGTAGGCAGGTGAGTTAAAGTTTGTTTTGTTTCATTTTGCAGCCCGGGCACGGAGGGTTAATAATAAATAAAAGTGCCATAGCACTCCTTTAAGGACATGACTGGGATATAAAAAAATGTGTGTGCTGGATCAGGATATACAAATTAGGGAAATGGTTGGGAAATATAAAAAATCTAAGAAAATATGTAAAACACTAAGGGTGCATGATTGGTATACAAATTAGGGACATGATTGGGAAATATAAAACTAACTGTGCAGGATCAGTATATACAAATTAGGGATATATTGGGATGTATAAAAATATATGATTGGGATATATTAAAAAAATATTTAAGGTATATAAAAAAAAGTGGTGCATGGGAAATAAAAAAACAAAAAAAACTATGTAAAAAATAAGTGTGTGTGATTGGTATACAAATTAGGGAAATGACTGGGAAATATAAAAAAATATATGAGGGTTGCAAGAGGGTGAATAGGGAAAAAAAATTATATAAAATAACCTATGTAAAAAAAAAAAAAAAAGAAAAAGAGTGCAGGATTGGTATAAAAATTAAAGGAGTACTATGGTGCTTTTTTTTTTTTTTTTTTTTATAATTAACCCTCCATGTTCGGGCTGCAAAATGAAACAAAACAAACTTTAACTCACCTGCCTAAGTTCCCCCGTTGCTCTGATGTCAGTGTACTGTTCTCCGGTCCCTGTCTTCTTCCTCTTCCTGCGGGTCAGTTAGTCACACTGCTCTCATCGTATCACCGACCGCAGCCGGACATTGCTGCGGCCGATGATGTGTTGAGAGCAGCGTGACTCACCGACCCGCAGTAAGGGAAGAAGACAGGGACCGGAGAATAGGACACCGACATCGGAGCAACAGGGTAATGTAGGCAGGTGAGTTAAAGTTTGTTTTGTTTCATTTTGCAGCCCGGGCATGGAGGGTTAATAAAAAATAAAAGTGCCATAGTACTCCTTTAAGGACATGACTGGGATATAAAAAATTTGTGTGCTGGATCAGGATATACAAATTAGGGAAATGGTTGGGAAATATAAAAAATATAAGAAAATATGTAAAAAACTAAGGGTGCATGATTGGTATACAAATTAGGGACTTGATTGGGAAATATAATATAGTATATACAAATTAGGGATATATTGGGATGTATAAAAAAATATATGGGATATATAAAAAAAAACATTTGTAAAAGTATATAAAAAAATTGGGTGCATGGTAAATAAAAAACAAACAAAAAAAAAACTATGTAAAAAATAAGTGTGTGTGATTGGTATACAAATTAGGGAAATGACTGGGAAATATAAAAAAAAATATATGAGGGTTGCAAGAGGGTGAATGGGAAAAATAAATTAAAAATTATAAAAAATAACCTATGTAAAAAAAAAATTAAAAAGGTTGCAGGATTGGTATGCATATTAAAGGAGTACTATGGCGCTTTTTTTTGTTAATAATTAACCCTCCATGCCCGGGTTTTTTTTTTTATAATTAACCCTCCAATGCCCGGGCTGCAAAATGAAACAAAACAAACTTTAACTCACTAGCCTAAGTTCCCCCGTTGCTCCGATGTCAGTGTAGTGTTCTCCGGTTCCTGTCTTCTTCTGCTTCCTGTGGGTCAGTTAGTCACGCTGCTCTCAGCGTATCACCGACCGCAGCCGGACATTGCTGCGGCTGGTGATATGCTGAAAGCAGCGTGACTCACCGACCCGCAGGAAAGGAAGAAGACAGGCATCGGAGAATAGGACACTGACATCGGAGCAAGGGGGTAACATAGGCAGGTGAGTTAAAATTTAGTTTTGTTTCATTTTGCAGCCCGGACACGGAGGGTTAATAAAAAAAAAAGTGCCATAGTACTCCTTTAAGGACATGGCTGGGATAAAAAAAAAAAAAAATTGTGCTGGATCAGGATATACAAATTAGGGAAATGGTTGGGAAATATAAAAAATTATAATAAAATATGTAAAAAACTAAGGGTGCATGATTGGTATACAAATTAGGGACATGATTGGGATATATAAAAATAAGTGTGCAGGATCAGTATTTACAAATTAGGGATATATCGGGATGTATAAAAATATGTTATTGGGATATAAAAAAAAAATCTAAAAAAGGGGGAGCATGAGGGTGCATGGTAAATAAAAAAAACATAAAATAATAACTTAAAAAAACATTGTTAAAAATAAGAGTGTTTGGTATAAAACTTAGGGACATAATTGGGAAATATAAAACTAAGTGTGCAGGATCAGTATATACAAATTAGGGATATATTGGGATGTATAAAAAATATATGATTGGGATATATAAAAAAACATTTGTAAAAGAATATAAAAAAAATTGGGTGCATGGTAAATAAAAAAAACAAAAAAAAAAACTATGTAAAAAATAAGTGTGTGTGATTGGTATACAAATTAGGGAAATGACTGGGAAATATAAAAAAATTATATAAGGGTTGCAAGAGGGTGAATGGGAATTTTTTTTAAATAAAAAATAACCTATGGAAAAAAAAAAAGAAAAAGGGTGCAGGATTGGTATGCAAATAAAAGGAGTACTATGGCGCTTTTAAAAAAATAATTAACCCTCTATACCCGGGCTGCAAAATGAAACAAAACAAACTTTAAATCACCTGCCTAAGTTCCCCCGTTGCTCCGATGTCGGTGTACTGTTCTCTGGTCCCTGTCTTCTTCCTCTTCCTGCGGGTCGGTTAGTCACGCTGCTCTCGGCGTATCACCGACCCCAGCCGGACATTGCTGTGGCCGGTGATATGTTGAGAGCAGCGTGACTCACCCACCCGCAGGAAGGGAAGAAGACAGGGACCGGAGAATAGGACACTGACATCGGCGCAACAGGGAAACGTAGGCAGGTAAGTTAAAGTTTGTTTTGCTTCATTTTGCAACCCGGGCACGGAGGGTTAATAAAAAATAAAAGTGCCATAGTACTCCTTTAAGGACATGACTGGGATATAAAAAATTTGTGTGCTGGATCAAGATATACAAATTAGGGAAATGGTTGGGAAATATAAAAATATAAGAAAATATGTAAAAAACTAAGGGTGCATGATTGGTATACAAATTAGGGACATGATTGGGAAATATATAAAATAAGTGTGCAGGATCAGTATATACAAATTAGGGATATATTGGGGTGTATAAAAAATGTATATGATTGGGATATGTAAAAAATTTTGTAAACAAAATATAAAAAAGGGGAGTGCATGTGGGTGCATGGTAAATAAAAAAACAAAAAATAACTTTAAAAACTTTGTAAACAATAAGAGTGCGTCATTGGTATACAACTTAGGGACATAATTGGGAAATATAAAACTAACTGTGCAGGATCAGTATATACAAATTAGGGATATATTGGGATGTATAAAAATATATGATTGGGATATATTACATTTTTTTTTTAAGAATATAAAAAAAAGTGGTGCATGGGAAATAAAAAAACAAAAAAACTATGTAAAAAATAAGTGTGTGTGATTGGTATACAAATTAGGGAAATGAGTGGGAAATATAAAAAAAATATATGAGGGTTGCAAGAGGGTGAATAGGGAAAAAAATTATATAAAATAACCAATGTAAAAAAAACAAAACAATAAAAAGAGTGCAGGATTGGTATAAAAATTAAAGGAGTACTATGGCGCTTTTTTTTTTTTATATAATTAACCCTCCATGCTCGGGCTGCAAAATGAAACAAAACAAACTTTAATTCACCTGCCTAAGTTCCTCCGTTGCTCCGATGTCGGTGTACTGTTCTCCGATCCCTGTCTTCTTCCGCTTCTTGCGGGTCGGTTAGTCACGCTGCTCTCAGCAAAACACCGACCGCAGCCGGACATTGCTGCGGCCGGTGATATGTTGAGAGCAGCGTGACTCACCGACCCGCAGGAAGGGAAGAAGACAGGGACCGGAGAATATGACACTGACATCGGCGCAACGGGGTAACGTAGGCAGGTGAGTTAAAGTTTGTTTTGTTTCATTTTGCAGCCCGGGCACGGAGGGTTAATAATAAATAAAAGTGCCATAGCACTCCTTTAAGGACATGACTGGGATATAAAAAAATGTGTGTGCTGGATCAGGATATACAAATTAGGGAAATGGTTGGGAAATATAAAAAATCTAAGAAAATATGTAAAACACTAAGGGTGCATGATTGGTATACAAATTAGGGACATGATTGGGAAATATAAAACTAACTGTGCAGGATCAGTATATACAAATTAGGGATATATTGGGATGTATAAAAATATATGATTGGGATATATTAAAAAAATATTTAAGGAATATAAAAAAAAGTGGTGCATGGGAAATAAAAAACAAAAAAAAACTATGTAAAAAATAAGTGTGTGTGATTGGTATACAAATTAGGGAAATGACTGGGAAATATAAAAAAAATATATGAGGGTTGCAAGAGGGTGAATAGGGAAAAAAAATTATATAAAATAACCTATGTAAAAAAAAAAAAAAAAGAAAAAGAGTGCAGGATTGGTATAAAAATTAAAGGAGTACTATGGTGCTTTTTTTTTTTTTTATAATTAACCCTCCATGCTCGGGCTGCAAAATGAAACAAAACAAACTTTAACTCACCTGCCTAAGTTCCTCCGTTGCTCCGATGTCGGTGTACTGTTCTCCGGTCCCTGTCTTCTTCCGCTTCCTGTGGGTTGGTTAGTCACACTGCTCTCATCGTATCACCGATCGCAGCCGGACATTGCTGCGGCCGGTGATATGTTGAGAGCAGCGTGACTCACTCACCCGCAGGAAGGGAAGAAGACAGGGAACGGAGAATAGGACACTGACATTGGCGCAACAGGGAAACGTAGGCAGGTAAGTTAAAGTTTTTTTTGCTTCATTTTGCAACCCGGGCACGGAGGTTTAATAAAAAATAAAAGTGCCATAGTACTCCTTTAAGGACATGACTGGGATATAAAAAATTATGTGCTGGATCAAGATATACAAATTAGGGAAATGGTTGGGAAATATAAAAATATAAGAAAATATGTAAAAAAACTAATGGTGCATGATTGGTATACAAATTAGGGACATGATTGGGAAATATAAAAAATAAGTGTGCAGGATCAGTATATACAAATTAGGGATATATTGGGGTGTATAAAAAATGTATATGATTGGGATATGTAAAAAATTTTGTAAACAAAATATAAAAAAGGGGAGTGCATGTGGGTGCATGGTAAATAAAAAAACAAAAAATAACTTTAAAAACTTTGTAAACAATAAGAGTGCGTCATTGGTATACAACTTAGGGACATAATTGGGAAATATAAAACTAACTGTGCAGGATCAGTATATACAAATTAGGGATATATTGGGATGTATAAAAATATATGATTGGGATATATTACATTTTTTTTTTAAGAATATAAAAAAAAGTGGTGCATGGGAAATAAAAAAGCAAAAAAACTATGTAAAAAATAAGTGTGTGTGATTGGTATACAAATTAGGGAAATGAGTGGGAAATATAAAAAAAATATATGAGGGTTGCAAGAGGGTGAATAGGGAAAAAAATTATATAAAATAACCTATGTAAAAAAAAAACAATAAAAAGAGTGCAGGATTGGTATAAAAATTAAAGGAGTACTATGGCGCTTTTTTTTTTTTATAATTAACCCTCCATGCTCGGGCTGCAAAATGAAACAAAACAAACTTTAACTCACCTGCCTAAGTTCCTCCGTTGCTCCGATGTCGGTGTACTGTTCTCCGATCCCTGTCTTCTTCCGCTTCTTGCGGGTCGGTTAGTCACGCTGCTCTCAGCAAAACACCGACCGCAGCCGGACATTGCTGCGGCCGGTGATATGTTGAGAGCAGCGTGACTCACCGACCCGCAGGAAGGGAAGAAGACAGGGACCGGAGAATATGACACTGACATCGGCGCAACGGGGTAACGTAGGCAGGTGAGTTAAAGTTTGTTTTGTTTCATTTTGCAGCCCGGGCACGGAGGGTTAATAATAAATAAAAGTGCCATAGCACTCCTTTAAGGACATGACTGGGATATAAAAAAATGTGTGTGCTGGATCAGGATATACAAATTAGGGAAATGGTTGGGAAATATAAAAAATCTAAGAAAATATGTAAAACACTAAGGGTGCATGATTGGTATACAAATTAGGGACATGATTGGGAAATATAAAACTAACTGTGCAGGATCAGTATATACAAATTGGGGATATATTGGGATGTATAAAAATATATGATTGGGATATATTAAAAAAATATTTAAGGAATATAAAAAAAAGTGGTGCATGGGAAATAAAAAACAAAAAAAAACTATGTAAAAAATAAGTGTGTGTGATTGGTATACAAATTAGGGAAATGACTGGGAAATATAAAAAAAATATATGAGGGTTGCAAGAGGGTGAATAGGGAAAAAAAATTATATAAAATAACCTATGTAAAAAAAAAAAAAAAAGAAAAAGAGTGCAGGATTGGTATAAAAATTAAAGGAGTACTATGGTGCTTTTTTTTTTTTTTATAATTAACCCTCCATGCTCGGGCTGCAAAATGAAACAAAACAAACTTTAACTCACCTGCCTAAGTTCCTCCGTTGCTCCGATGTCGGTGTACTGTTCTCCGGTCCCTGTCTTCTTCCGCTTCCTGTGGGTTGGTTAGTCACACTGCTCTCATCGTATCACCGATCGCAGCCGGACATTGCTGCGGCCGGTGATATGTTGAGAGCAGCGTGACTCACTCACCCGCAGGAAGGGAAGAAGACAGGGAACGGAGAATAGGACACTGACATTGGCGCAACAGGGAAACGTAGGCAGGTAAGTTAAAGTTTTTTTTGCTTCATTTTGCAACCCGGGCACGGAGGTTTAATAAAAAATAAAAGTGCCATAGTACTCCTTTAAGGACATGACTGGGATATAAAAAATTATGTGCTGGATCAAGATATACAAATTAGGGAAATGGTTGGGAAATATAAAAATATAAGAAAATATGTAAAAAAACTAATGGTGCATGATTGGTATACAAATTAGGGACATGATTGGGAAATATAAAAAATAAGTGTGCAGGATCAGTATATACAAATTAGGGATATATTGGGGTGTATAAAAAATGTATATGATTGGGATATGTAAAAAATGTTGTAAACAAAATATGAAAAAGGGGAGTGCATGTGGGTGCATGGTAAATAAAAAAACAAAAAATAACTTTAAAAACTTTGTAAACAATAAGAGTGCGTGATTGGTATACAACTTAGGGACATAATTGGGAAATATAAAACTAACTGTGCAGGATCAGTATATACAAATTAGGGATATATTGGGATGTATAAAAATATATGATTGGGATATATTAAAAAAAAATTTAAGGAATATAAAAAAAAGTGGTGCATGGGAAATAAAAAAACAAAAAAAACTATGTAAAAAATAAGTGTGTGTGATTGGTATACAAATTAGGGAAATGACTGGGAAATATAAAAAAAATATATGAGGGTTGCAAGAGGGTGAATAGGGAAAAAAATTATATAAAATACCCTATGTAAAAAAAAAAACAAGAAAAAGAGTGCAGGATTGGTATAAAAATTAAAGGAGTACTATGGCGCTTTTTTTTTTTTATTTTTTTTTTTTTTTATAATTAACCCTCCATGCTCGGGCTGCAAAATGAAACAAAACAAACTTTAACTCACCTGCCTAAGTTCCTCCATTGCTCC
Source organism: Hyla sarda (assembly GCF_029499605.1). Lineage (NCBI taxonomy): Eukaryota > Metazoa > Chordata > Amphibia > Anura > Hylidae > Hyla > Hyla sarda. The sequence goes on from NC_079189.1 coordinate 599,326,817, forward strand.
GATGTCGGTGTACTGTTCTCCGGTCCCTGTCTTCTTCCGCTTCTTGCGGGTCGGTTAATCACGCTGCTCTCAGCAAAACACCGGCCGCAGCCGGACATTGCTGCGGCCGTTGATACGCTGAGAGCAGCGTGACTCACCGACCCGTAGGAAGGGAAGAAGACAGGGACCAGAGAACGGGACATCGTAGGCAGGTGAGTTAAAGTTTGTTTTGTTTCATTTTGCAGCCTGGGCACGGAGGATTAATAAAAAAAAGTGCCATAGTACTCCTTTAAAGACATGACTGGGATGTAAAAAATTAGTGTGCTGGATCAGGGTATGCAAATTTGGGAATTGGTTGGGAAATATAAAAAATATAAGAAAATATGTAAAAAACTAAAGTTGCAAGATTGGTATACAAACAGGGACACGATTGGGCTATATATAAAAATAAGTGTGCAAGATCAGTATATACAAATTAGGGATATATTGGGATATGTAAAAAAAATTGTAAAATACAATATTAAAAAAGGGGGTGCATGAGGGTGCATGGTAACTAAAAAAAAACATTAAAAAAACGTAAAAAGCCTTGTAATTAGGGACATGATTGGGAAATATAAAACTAAGTGTGCAGGATCAGTATATACAAATTAGGGATATATCGGGATGTATAAAAAATATATGATTGGGATTTATTAAAACATTTGTAAAAGAATGTAAAAAAGGGGTGCATGGTAAATAAAAAAACTAAAAAAAAACTATGTAAAAAATAAGAGTGCGTGATTGGTATACAAATTACATCCCTCCCCATATCTACCCACCTCCCCATATCCAACCCCCTCCCCCTTATCCATGTACTTTATTTGGGGTATAAGGGGGTCAGCCAGGGAATAACCAGTCAAGCAATTGCGCTTCCACAGTCAGTCTTTGCGCTGGCCACTCTGTTTAGCAGAGTCTAAGGGAACGCAGGTTTTCACCCTTTAACCCCCATACAGGGATCTGGACTTCTCTGCTACGTATCCCCAGGTTGCGTCTACATAGTAGCCGCTGACAGATGGAGCTGACAGGTGAAAACAGGAGCCAAGGGTCAGAAGTGGGAATGAAATACATGTAATGAGGAAGGGTCGGGCAGTATGGCTTATTATTATATTCTCAATGGTTTTATATACTGTACTGTAAGAGATAATATTCATAATCAGTATATGTATTGGGATTGCTGTACCCCCACAACTCTTACATAAAAGTATAGGACACAAACATCAATGTCCAAAAAAGCCTCAGCCCCACTTGTACAATCCCCCCTAATTGTCATCACAGCCCTCTCCATATCCAACCCCCTCCCCCAGTGTTATCACAGCCCTCCCCATATCCAACCCGCTCCCCATATCCAACCCCCTCCCCCATTGTTATCACAGCCTTCCCCATATCCAACCCCCTCCCCCAGTGTTCTTACAGCCCTCCCCATATCCAACCCCTTTTCTAGTGTTATAATAGCCCTCCCAATATCCAACCCCCTCCCCAAGTGTTATCACAGCCCTCCCCATATACAACCCCCTCCCTATACCCAACCTTCTTTTCTATTGTTTTCACAGCCCTCCCCATATCAAACCCCCTCCCCCAGTGTTATCACAGCCCTCCCCATATCCAACCCACTCCCCATATCCAACCCCCTCCCCCAGTGTTATCACAGCCCTTCCCATATCCAACCCCCTCCCCATATACAACCCCCTCCCCCAGTGTTATCACAGCCCTCGCCATATCCAGCCCGTTCCCCATACCCAACCCCCTCCCCCATTGTTATCACAGCCCTCCCCATATCCAACCCCCTCCCCCAGTGTTCTTACAGCCCTCCCCATATCCAACCCTTTTTCTAGTGTTATAACAGCCCTCCCAATATCCAACCCCCTCCCCAAGTGTTATCACAGCCCTCCCCATATACAACCCCCTCCCTATACCCAACCTTCTTTCCTATTGTTTTCACAGCCCTCCCCATATCCAACCCCCTCCCCCAGTGTTATCACAGCCCTCCCCATATCCAACCCACTCCCCATATCCAACCCCCTCCCCCAGTGTTATCACAGCCCTTCCCATATCCAACCCCCTCCCCATATACAACCCCCTCCCCCAGTGTTATCACAGCCCTCGCTATATCCAGCCCGTTCCCCATACCCAACCCCCTCCCCCATTGTTATCACAGCCCTCCCTATATCCAACCCCCTCCTCATATCCAACCCCATCCCCAGTGTTATCACAGCCCTCCCCATATCCAACCCGCTCCCCCAGTGTTATCACAGCCCTCCCCATATCCAACCCCCTCCCCCAGTGTTATCACAGCCCTTCCAATATCCAACCCCATCCCCCAGTGTGATCACAGCCCTCCTCATATTCAACACCCTCCCCATATCAAACCCCCACAGCCCTCACCATATCCAACCCCTATCTAGTGTTATAACAGCCCTCCCCATATCCAACCCCCTCCCCCAGTGTTATCACAGCCCTCCCCATATCCATTTACTTTATTTGGGGTATAAGGGGGTCAGACAGGGAATAACCAGTCAAGCAATTGCGCTTCCACAGTCAGTCTTTGCGCTGGCCACTCTGTTTAGCAGACTCTAAGGGAACGCAGGTTTTCACCCTTTAACCCCTATACAGGGATCTGGACTTCTCTGCTACATATCCCCAGGTTGCGTCTACATAGTAGCCGCTGACAGATGGAGCTGACAGGTGAAAACAGGAGCCAAGGGTCAGAAGTGGGAATGAAATAAATGTAATAAGGAAGGGTCGGGCAGTATGGCTTATTATTATATTCTCAATGGTTTTATATACTGTACTGTAAGAGATAATATTCATAATCAGTATATGTATTGGGATTGCTGTACCCCCACATCTCTTACATAAAAGTATAGGACACAAACAATGTCCAAAAAAGCCTCAGCCCCCCTTGTACAATCCCAACTAAGTGTCATCACAGCCCTCCCCATGTCCAACCCCCTCCCCAGTCCCATCACAGCCCTCCCCATATCCAACCCCCTCCCCAGTGTTCTTACAGTCCTCCACATATCCAACCCGCTCCCCAGTGTTCTTACAGTCCTCCACATATCCAACCCCCTCCCTATACCCAACCCTCTTCCCTAGTGTTTTCACAGCCCTTCCCATATCCAACTCCCTCCCCCAGTGTTATCACAGCCCTCCCCATATCCAACCCCCTCCCAATATCCAACCCCCTCCCCCAGTGTTCACAGGCCTCCCCATATCCAACCCCCTCCCCATATCCAACCCCCTCCCCCAGTGTTCACAGCCCTCCCCATATCCAACCCCCTCCCCATATCCAACCCCTCCCCCAGTGTTACCACAGCCCTCCCTACATACAACCCCCTCTCCATATCCAACCCCCTACCTAGTGTTATAATAGCCCTCCCCATATCCAACCCCCTCCCCCAGTGTTATAACAGCCCCCCCTATATCCATTTACTTTATTTGGGGTATAAGGGGGGCAGACAGGGAATAACCAGTCAAGCAATTGCGCTTCCATAGTCAGTCTTTGTGCTGGCCACTCTGTTTAGCAGAGTCTAAGGGAACGCAGGTTTTCACCCTTTAACCCCTATACAGGGATCTGGACTTCTCTGCTACGTATCCCCAGGTTGCGTCTACATAGTAGCCGCTGACAGATGGAGCTGACAGGTGAAAACAGGAGCCAAGGGTCAGAAGTGGGAATGAAATACATGTAATGAGGAAGGGCCGGGCCGTATGGCTTATTATTATATTCTCAATGGTTTTATATACTGTACTGTAAGAGATAATATTCATAATCAGTATATGTATTGGGATTGCTGTACCCCCACATCTCTTACGTAAAAGTATAGGACACAAACATTAATGTCCAAAAAAGCCTCAGCCCCACTTGTAAAATCCCCCCTAAGTGTCATCACAGCCCTCCCCATATCCAACCCCCTCCCCCAGTGTTATCACAGCCCTCCCCATATCCAACCCCCTCCCCCAGTGTTATCACAGCCCTCCCCATATCCAACCCCCTCCCCCAGTGTTATCACAGCCCTCCCTATATCCAACCCCCTCCCCATACCCAACCCCCTCCCCCAGTGTTATCACAGCCATCTCCAACCCCCTCCGAATATCCAACCCCATCCCCCAGCGTTATCACAGCCCTCCCCATATCCAAACAGCTCCCCCAGTGTGATCACAGCCCTCCTCATATCCAACCCCCTCCCCCAGTGTGATCACAGCCCTCCCCATATCCAACCCCCTCCCCCAGTGTGATCACAGCCCTCCCTATATCCAACCCCTCCCCACATCCAACCCCCACAGCCCTCCCCATATCCAACCAGCACCCCCAGTGTGATCACAGCCCTCCCCATATCCAACCCCCTCCCCCAGTGTTATCACTGCCCTCCCTATATCCAACCCTCTCCCCCAGTGTTATCACTGCCCTCCCTATATCCAACCCCCTCCCCCAGTGTTATCACTGCCCTCCCTATATCCAACCCCCTCCCTCAGTGTTATCACAGCCCTCCCTATATCCAACCCCCTCCCTCAGTGTTATCACTGCCCTCCCTATATCCAACCCCCTTCCTCAGTGTTATCACTGACCTCCCTGTATCCAACCCCCTCCCTCAGTGTTATCACAGCCCTCCCTATATCCAACCCCCTCCCTCAGTGTTATCACTGCCCTCCCTGTATCCAACCCCCTCCCTCAGTGTTATCACAGCCCTCCCTATATCCAACCCCCTCCCCCAGTGTTATCACTGCCCTCCCTATATCCAACCCCCTCCCTCAGTGTTATCACAGCCCTCCCTATATCCAACCCCCTCCCTCAGTGTTATCACTGCCCTCCCTGTATCCAACCCCCTCCCTCAGTGTTATCACTGCCCTCCCTATATCCAACCCCTTCCCTCAGTGTTATCACAGCCCTCCCTATATCCAGCCCCCTCCCTCAGTGTTATCACTGCCCTCCCTATATCCAACCCCCTCCCTCGGTGTTATTACAGACCTCCCCATTACCTACCCCCTCCCTCCCTCAATGTAATCACATTTTAACAAAATATAGAGATATACATATACACAATTGTGTACTTATTTGGGTGGTGTAGCACCAGTTGGTAAGCGTTCTTGCAGGTGGTCTTGCTTGCAGGCTTGTTAATTGTTCTCTCTAGCAGGCTTGTGGTGGTCTCGCTGGAGGTCTCAGTGGTTTTGCCTATGGTAATGTCATTACGTTTGTATTCACTTGTAAAATCCAAATCTGATGGTTATGGTCTTTAGTCTTTACAGTCTACAAACAAAAAGTAGAGTATATGTTGGGTTTTATATTAAAGGGGTATTCCGGGCAAATACATTTTATCCACTATCCAAAGGATAGGGGATAAGATGTCTGATCGCGGGGGGCCCGCTGCTGAGACCCCCCGCGATCACCCTGCAGCACCCGCATTCTATGCGGGTGCTGAATCTCCAGTTTCGGAAACCTCCGGGTTTCCTGGACTGGGGATGTGACGTCACACCACACCCCCTCCATTTATGTCTATGGGAGGGGGTGTCACACCCCCTCCCATAGACATGAATGGAGGGGACGTGGCGTGACGTCACATCCCCAGTCCAGGAAACCCGGAGGTTTCCGAAACTGGAGATTTAGCACTCGCATTCTTCCATAAAACATAAAGCATTTCTTCCACAAAACAGACAGCGAAGGGATGATAGAAGATCAGGCCAATAGCAAAACAGTCCACTCCTCTCCCATGTGGCTGGCAATTCCCCATTTTTGGGTTGTATATTCTGCTGAACCTCCACACACATCTGTGGTCATCTCATATACGCCGTTCATATGGCCTTCACTGGTCTGAAGTATATCCAGTGGTTTTAGATCCCGATAGATAATACCTTTTCTATGAAGGAACTCTGTACCACAGACCACTCCTGCTGTAATGAATAATACAGTAGCAGTATCCAGAGGCCAGAACCTCTACATAAAGTCCTACAGGCCTCCTGCTACTCTGAGATGGTGCAGACCTGATGGGCTCCCCTGGTCTCTACTGCTGAAATATGTCACAGATCTACAATCCTTCCCCTTCAAATCACTGGATTTACCATATTATGATTTCCTCAACATCATCTTCCCTTTTCTCCCCTTTAGAAGGCAAATGATATATCTTAGAGTGTGGAATCAAGTTTACTCTGTTATGGTAAATCCCAGCATGTGATGAGACCCCTTATAAAATATAACTTTCATGGTATACATTAAAGTCACAGACCTCAAACATCCAAAATAGAAAATGTGTGAAATACTATGAATGACACTTGCTGAATATGGTCAAATAACTGCAGTATCGTAGAGCAATAGTGAGCCTAGTGAGATAATAATAAATCATCGCCTAAAGAACCTTATATAATATCATATTCAGAAGAAGATACAGATCACACAAATCACCATGTGAAAAAAGTGGCAAAAACTAAAATAAACAGACTATTTAAATTACGCTTGTTCCGACACGTTTTCCCCCCTTGACATCGGGGTTTCTCAAGGAACTTGTGCTACGCCGAGCGCTCCGGGTCCCCGCTCCTCCCCGGAGCGCTCGCAACTTCCTCGCATTTGCAGCGCCCCGGTCAGACCTGCTGACCGGGTGCGCTGCAATGTCTCTCTCAGCCGGGATGCGATTCGCGATGCGGGAGGCGCCCGCTCGCGATGCACATCCCGGCTCCCGTACCTGACTCGCTCCCCGTCGGTCTTGTCCCGGCGCGCGCGGCCCCGCTCCTTAGGGCGCGCGCGCGCCGGGTCTCTGCAATTTAAAGGGCCACTGCGCCACTGATTGGCGCAGCAGGCTTAATTAGTGTGTTCACCTGTGCACTCCCTATTTATACATCACTTCCCCTGCACTCCCTTGCCGGATCTTGTTGCCATTGTGCCAGTGAAAGCGTTTCCTTGTGTGTTCCTAGCCTGTGTTCCAGACCTCCTGCCGTTGCCCCTGACTACGATCCTTGCTGCCTGCCCTGACCTTCTGCTACGTCCGACCTTGCTCTTGTCTACTCCCTTGTACCGCGCCTATCTTCAGCAGTCAGAGAGGTTGAGCCGTTGCTGGTGGATACGACCTGGTTGCTACCGCCGCTGCAAGACCATCCCGCTTTGCGGCGGGCTCTGGTGAATACCAGTAGCAACTTAGAACCGGTCCACCAACACGGTCCACGCCAATCCCTCTCTGGCACAGAGGATCCACCTCCAGCCAGCCGAATCGTGACAGTAGATCCGGCCATGGATCCCGCTGAAGTCCCACTGCCAGTTGTCGCCGACCTCACCACGATGGTCGCCCAGCAGTCGCAACAGATAGCGCAACAAGGCCACCAGCTGTCTCAACTGACCGTGATGCTACAGCAGCTATTACCACAACTCCAGCAACAATCTCCTCCACCAGCTCCTGCACCTCCTCCGCAGCGAGTGGCCGCTTCCGGCCTACGATTATCCTTATAAATTTGATGGGGACTCTAAGTTTTGCCGTGGCTTTCTTTCACAATGTTCCCTGCACTTGGAGATGATGTCGGACCAGTTTCCTACTGAAAGGTCTAAGGTGGCTTTCGTAGTCAGCCTTCTGTCTGGGAAAGCTCTGTCATGGGCCACACCGCTCTGGGACCGCAATGACCCTGTCACTGCCTCTGTACACTCCTTCTTCACGGAGATTCGAAGTGTCTTTGAGGAACCTGCCCGAGCCTCTTCTGCTGAGACTGCCCTGCTGAACCTGGTCCAGGGTAATTCTTCTGTTGGCGAGTACGCCATCCAATTCCGTACTCTTGCCTCCGAATTATCCTGGAATAATGAGGCCCTCTGCGCGACCTTTAAAAAAGGCCTATCCAGCAACATTAAAGACGTGCTGGCCGCACGAGAAATTCCTGCTAACCTGCATGAACTTATTCATCTGGCCACCCGCATTGACATGCGTTTTTCCGAAAGGCGTCAGGAGCTCCGCCAGGATATGGACTTTGTTCGCACGAGGCGGTTTCTCTCCCCGGCTCCTCTCTCCTCTGGTCCTCTGCAATCCGTTCCTGTGCCTCCCGCCGTGGAGGCTATGCAAGTTGACCGGTCTCGCTTGACACCTCAAGAGAGGACACGACGCCGCATGGAGAATCTGTGCCTGTACTGTGCCAGTACCGAACACTTCTTGAAGGATTGTCCTATCCGTCCTCCCCGCCTGGAAAGACGTACGCTGACTCCGCACAAAGGTGAGACAGTTTTTGATGTCAACTCTGCTTCTCCACGCCTTACTGTGCCTGTGCGGATATCTTCCTCTACCTTCTCCTTCTCTGCTATGGCCTTCTTGGATTCCGGATCTGCAGGAAATTTTATTTTGGCCTCTCTCATCAACAGGTTCAACATCCCGGTGACCAGTCTCGCCAGACCCCTCTACATCAATTCTGTTAACAATGAAAGATTGGACTGTACGGTGCGTTACCGCACGGAATCTCTCCTAATGTGCATCGGACCTCATCATGAAAAAATTGAATTTTTGGTCCTCTCCAACTGCACTTCTGAAATTCTTCTTGGATTACCGTGGCTTCAACGCCATTCCCCAACCCTTGATTGGTCCACAGGAGAAATCAAGAACTGGGGTACTTCTTGTCTCAAGGACTGTCTTAAACCGGTTCCCAGTACTCCCTGCCGTGACCCTGTGGTTCCCCCTGTATCCGGTCTTCCTAAGGCTTATATGGACTATGCTGACGTCTTTTGCAAGAAGCAAGCTGAGACTTTACCCCCTCACAGGCCTTATGACTGTCCTATTGACCTCCTCCCGGGTACTACTCCACCCCGGGGCAGAATCTATCCTCTGTCTGCTCCAGAGACTCTTGCCATGTCAGAGTACATCCAGGAAAATTTAAAAAAGGGGTTTATCCGCAAATCCTCCTCTCCTGCCGGAGCTGGATTTTTTTTTGTGTCCAAAAAAGATGGCTCCCTACGCCCTAGCATTGACTACCGCGGACTTAATAAAATCACGGTAAAAAACCGCTACCCCTTACCTCTTATCTCGGAACTCTTTGATCGCCTACAAGGTGCCCACATCTTTACCAAACTGGACTTAAGGGGGGCTTATAATCTCATCCGCATCAGGGAGGGGGACGAATGGAAGACTGCATTTAACACCAGAGATGGACACTTTGAGTATCTGGTCATGCCCTTTGGCCTGTGCAACGCCCCTGCCGTCTTCCAAGACTTTGTTAATGAAATTTTTCGTGATCTCTTATATTCCTGTGTTGTGGTTTATCTGGACGATATTCTGATTTTTTCTGCCAACTTAGATGAACACCGCCAGCATGTCCGCATGGTTCTTCAGAGACTTCGGGACAATCAACTTTATGCCAAAATGGAGAAATGTCTCTTTGAATGTCAATCTCTTCCTTTCCTAGGATACTTGGTCTCTGGCCAGGGACTACAAATGGACCCAGATAAACTCTCTGCCGTCTTAGATTGGCCACGCCCCTCCGGACTCCGTGCTATCCAACGTTTTTTGGGGTTTGCCAATTATTACAGACAATTTATTCCACACTTTTCCACTATTGTGGCTCCTATCGTGGCTTTAACCAAGAAAAATGCCAATCCCAAGTCCTGGTCTCCACAAGTGGAAGACGCATTTAAACATCTCAAGTCTGCCTTTTCTTCTGCTCCCGTGCTCTCCAGACCTGACCCATCTAAACCCTTCCTATTGGAGGTAGATGCCTCCTCTGTGGGAGCTGGAGCTGTCCTTCTACAAAAAAATTCTTCCGGGCATGCTGTTACTTGTGGTTTTTTTTCTAGGACCTTCTCTCCAGCGGAGAGAAATTACTCCATCGGGGATCGAGAACTACTGGCCATTAAATTGGCGCTTGAGGAATGGAGGCATCTGCTGGAGGGACCAAAATTTCCAGTTATCATATACACTGATCACAAGAATCTCTCCTATCTCCAGTCTGCCCAACGACTGAACCCTCGCCAGGCCAGGTGGTCGTTGTTCTTTGCCCGTTTTAACTTTGAAATTCATTTTCGCCCTGCTGACAAGAACATTAGGGCCGATGCCCTCTCTCGTTCTTCTGATGCCTCTGAAGTAGAGGTCTCTCCGCAACACATCATTCCTCCGGACTGTCTGATCTCCACTTCTCCAGCCTCCATCAGGCAAACTCCTCCAGGGAAGACCTTCGTTTCTCCACGCCAGCGTCTCGGGATTCTCAAATGGGGACACTCCTCCCATCTCGCAGGCCATGCGGGCATCAAAAAATCCTTGCAACTCATCTCTCGTTTTTATTGGTGGCCGACTCTGGAGACGGATGTTGTTGATTTTGTGCGGGCCTGTACTGTCTGTGCCCGGGATAAGACTCCTCGCCAGAAGCCTGCTGGCCTCCTTCATCCTCTGCCCGTTCCCAAACAGCCTTGGTCACAGATTGGTATGGACTTTATTACAGACTTGCCCTCATCCCGTGGCAACACAGTTGTTTGGGTGGTCGTTGATCGATTTTCCAAGATGGCACATTTTATTCCTCTTCCTGGTCTTCCTTCAGCGCCTCAGTTGGCAAAGCAATTTTTTGTACACATTTTTCGCCTTCATGGATTGCCCACGCATATCGTCTCGGATAGAGGCGTCCAATTCGTGTCTAAATTCTGGAGGGCCCTCTGTAAACAGCTCAAGATTAAATTAAACTTCTCTTCTTCTTATCATCCCCAATCCAATGGGCAAGTAGAAAGAATTAATCAGGTCCTGGGTGACTATTTACAGCATTTTGTTTCCTCCCGCCAGGATGACTGGGCAGATCTTCTACCATGGGCCGAATTCTCATACAACTTCAGAGTCTCCGAATCTTCTGCTAAGTCCCCATTTTTCGTGGTGTACGGCCGTCACCCTCTTCCCCCCCTCCCTACTCCCTTGCCCTCTGGTTTGCCCGCTGTGGATGAAGTGACTCGTGATCTTTCCACCATATGGAAAGAGACCCAAGTTTCTCTTTTACAGGCTTCATCCCGGATGAAAAGATTTGCCGATAAGAAAAGAAGAACTCCCCCCATTTTTGCTCCCGGAGACAAGGTATGGCTCTCTGCTAAATATGTCCGCTTTCGTGTCCCCAGTTACAAACTGGGACCACGCTATCTTGGTCCTTTCAAAGTCTTGAGCCAGATCAACCCTGTCTCTTACAAACTCCTTCTTCCTCCTTCTCTTCGTATTCCCAATGCCTTCCATGTCTCTCTCCTTAAACCACTCATCATTAACCGCTTCTCTCCCAAACTTGTTTCTCCCACTCCTGTATCCGGTTCTTCTGACGTCTTCTCCGTGAAGGAGATTCTGGCCTCCAAGACAGTCAGAGGAAAAAAATTTTTTTGGGTGGATTGGGAAGGCTGTGGTCCAGAAGAGAGATCCTGGGAACCTGAGGACAACATCCTAGACAAAAGTCTTATTCTCAGGCTCCAAGAAGAGGGGGAGACCCAAGGGGGGGGGGGGGGGGGTACTGTTACGCCGAGCGCTCCAGGTCCCCGCTCCTCCCCGGAGCGCCCGCAACTTCCTCGCATTTGCAGCGCCCCGGTCAGACCTGCTGACCGGGTGCGCTGCAATGTCTCTCTCAGCAGGGATGCGATTCGCGATGCGGGAGGCGCCCGCTCGCGATGCGCATCCCGGCTCCCGTACCTGACTCGCTCCCCGTCGGTCTTGTCCCGGCGCGCGCGGCCCCGCTTCTTAGGGCGCGCGCGCGCCGGGTCTCTGCAATTTAAAGGGCCACTGCGCCACTGATTGGCGCAGCAGGCTTAATTAGTGTGTTCAACTGTGCACTCCCTATTTATACATCACTTCCCCTGCACTCCCTTGCCGGATCTTGTTGCCATTGTGCCAGTGAAAGCGTTTCCTTGTGTGTTCCTAGCCTGTGTTCCAGACCTCCTGCCGTTGCCCCTGACTACGATCCTTGCTGCCTGCCCTGACCTTCTGCTACGTCCGACCTTGCTCTTGTCTACTCCCTTGTACCGCGCCTATCTTCAGCAGTCAGAGAGGTTGAGCCGTTGCTGGTGGATACGACCTGGTTGCTACCGCCGCTGCAAGACCATCCCGCTTTGCGACGGGCTCTGGTGAATACCAGTAGCAACTTAGAACCGGTCCACCAACACGGTCCACGCCAATCCCTCTCTGGCACAGAGGATCCACCTCCAGCCAGCCGAATCGTGACAACTTGTAAATCAATGCCCCATAATAAAGGCAAGTGTCAGATGGAATGCCTGAACAATAACAGGCTGGAGCCTTACAGATACATAACGGTCGATACGACTCCCGGCGTCTCACATGAAATGCCGCCATTCTCTAGGTAATCCCACTGATTATTCTGTTACGTGCAATATTTAAATGACCCACCCGAAGTTATGCAGGTGGTGCCCAGTCATCCTGGTGTCAAGGAGGTGGTATCCAGCAATCCTGGAGTCACAAAGGCAGTGTCCAGCCATCCTGGTGTCAAGGAGGTGGTATCCAGCAATCCTGGAGTCACAAAGGCAGTGTCCAGCCATCCTGGTGTCATAGAGGCGGTGTCCAGCCATCCTGGTGTCATAGAGGCAGTATCCAGCCATCCTGGTGTCATAGAGGCGGTGTCCAGCCATCCAGGTGTCACAGAGGCAGTGTCCAGCAATCCTGGAGTCACAGAGGCGGTGTCCAGCCATCCTGGTGTCATAGAGGCAGTGTCCAGTAATCCTGGTGTCATAGATGCAGTGTCCAGCCATCCTGGTGTCATAGAGGCAGTGTCCAGCCATCCTGGTGTCATAGAGGCAGTGTCCAGCCATCCTGGTGTCATAGAGGCAGTGTACAGCCATCCTGGTGTCACAGAGGCAGTGTCCAGCCATCCTGGTGTCATAGAGGTGGTGTTTAGCCATCCTGGAGCCTGTGCTGTTTATCTGCCCCACACCTATCTGACCACGCCTTCTGCTCTGTGATTGGCATTCCCTCTTCCCGTGTTTCAATGCTGCTTGAGCTGTCAATCATATAACAGGAGGCGTGGTCAGAACTCCATGACTCCAGGATGGCTGGACACCTCCCCGATGACTCCGGGCAGGTCATTTATATACTGCACAAGGCGGAATAAAACTTTAATATGGGGAGAACTGTTTTTTCAGTCAGTCATGGTGCTACTATATTTATTATAGATTTTTAATTCCCTACACCTTGTTTTATATCGAATACTTCTGGTAAAAGTTTTTTTTAGGATTATGTTCACATAGTATCTCATAAAATCTGCAGTGTTTCATGTAACATAACACTTCATTTTACAACCATAAAATTAAAACAATGCAATAGAACTTAATTTAAAAAATCTGTCTTTTTCACTCATTTTTGAGCCACAAAACGACCATTGTGCAACCCAATAAATAATGGACAGAGAAATAAAATATTTCTTGCAAAAATGCAATAGTCTGTTATAAGTTCAGGTCTCTGTGTATATATTATGGGTGCAGCGTTCTATCTTAGGCAATATTATCAGTATTATCCTCTTCGTCCATTCAGCGGTCAGGATTTCACATTAACAGAAATGTGTATTAATTATAAGAATTGGTGGAAATACCTCGCATGCCGCTGGGCAGGAAGATAAACCTTTATTAACGCAGCATGAACACTGGGACTCAAGTCCATATACTATTCTTTATCGAGGAGTCGGTTCATCGACATAAAGCATAGCAAAAGGTGGCTGAATGGCTATACGTGTATTCAGTTTAAGGGGGTGCTCACATTGACCAAAGGCACAGTTCATTTAGAAAGTCAATTCCAACAAGAAAAACGAGAAATAATGGAGCACTCACCCTGGTCTTGTAGTTTCAAAGGATGTGTTTATTCCATACTGGACATCACAAGACACGATAAGGAGCAAGGTATACAGGTGCGGACATGAGGCAGGGGTAGACAAACAAACGGAGGAGTAAAAATTGTTGCACGCTTGGTTAGCGCTTCATCTGGCTCCAGACAACGGCGCTCAGGGTGTACAGAGCGGGCTCCTGACTCAAGCCCGCTCCATACTCGGCGGCCCCCGGCTGATAAAAGTTTAAAAACACCCATTAACCCCTTCCATATTAGAGGTACATTCACACGGACGGATTTATTTGCAGGTTTCCCGCTGCGTATTTGAAAGGGGGCGGTATCTTCTCTGCTGTCCGCAGCAGATTTTCCACTGCGGAATTTCCGCTGTGGAAAATTTGCCCCAGACCCTTCTGACTTCAATGGGGCTTGCGGCGGATTTTCCACAGTGTAAATTCCGCCTCAGAAAATCTGCTGCGGACAGCCGAGAAGAGCCCGCCCCCTTTCAAATATGCAGCGCCCGTGTGAACATACCCTAAAAGTTCATATCACCCCCCTTTTCCATATAAAAATATGTAAACATAATAAAAATAAACATATTTGGTATTGGCACATGCATAATTGACTGAACTATTAAAAAATAACATTTTAAATCCCGTAAGGTAAATGGCGTTAACGTAAAAAAAACATACCCAATCGCAGAATAGCTTTTTTATATGTTTCTAACATCATATCCCAGAAAAAATGAAGTAAAAAAGTGTTCAAAAAGTTCAATGCCAAAATGGTACCGATACAAACAGCATATTATGGCCCAAAAAATTTGCCCTCATATAGCCCAGTATACGGCAAAATACAAATATTATAGAGGTCAAGGATTTTCTTTTTTAAATAAAAAAAAATTATTATTAAAACGTGACGGAAACTAAAATTTGGTATTGGTGCAATCAGGCCGACGTAAAGTATCAAAATAATATGTAAGTTTGGCCACAGGGTGAATGGTGAAAAAAAGAAAACCTCTAAATTTGCATTTTTTTTCAATTTCACCTCACAAATATTTTTTTTTTGTTTCAGAGCATAAGTTATGGAAAAATGAAAAGATGTCATTACACAGTATGCTTCCCCGCAAGAAACAAGCCTCATACGGGTCTGTAGATGGAAAATTTGAGTTATGGCTATTATAGGACGAGGAGGAAAAAACAAAAGTGTGGAAACTAATAAAGACCCTATTTTCGAACTATTTTGGTTGAAATTATTTTATCTATCAGGACAAGTGGATTTTCTTGAGGGACAAGTAGATTGTGTTCCGCTTTAATCCCTTGGACAAGTAGTTTTTTTATTTTTATTTCCACACCCCTGGGTTATAGGAGAAAATGCCCCCCAAAATTTGTAACCCCATCTCTTCTGAGTATGGAAGTACCCCATGTGTGGACGTCAAGTGCTCTGCAGGCGCACTACAATGCTCAGAAGAGAAGAAGTCACATTTGGCTTTTGGAAAGCAAATTTTGCTGAAATGGTTTTTGGCAGGCATGTCGCATTTAGGAAGCCCTTATGGTGCCAGAACAGCAAAAAAAAAAACACATGGCATACTATTCTGGAAACTACACACCTCGAGGAACATAACAAGGGGTCCAGTGAGCCTTAACACCCCACAGGTGTTTGACAAATTTCCGCTAAAGTTGGACAGGAAAATGAAAAATTAGATTTTTTTCACTAAACTGCTGATGTTAAATTTTTCATTTTCACAAGGGGTAATTGGAGAAAAAGCCTCTCAAAATGTGTAACCCCATTTCTTCTGGGTATGGAAATACCCCATGTGTGGATGTAAATTGCTCTGCGGATGAGCTACAATGCTCAGAAGAGAAGGAGCGCCATTGAGCGTTTGATGAGAGAATTTGGTTGGAATGGAAGTCAGGGGCCATGTGCGTTTACAAAGCCCCCCGTGGTGCCAGAACAGTGGACCATGTGGAGAGGCCACATGTGACCCCATTTTGGAAACTATACCCCTCACAGAATTTAATAAGGGGTGCAGTGAACATTTATACCCCACTGGCGTTTGACAGATCTTTGGAACAGTGGGCTGTGCAAATGAAAAATAAAATAAAATTAAACTTGTGTACTTCTTAGCAGCGCCGTACATTTACTGCGCATGTCCTTAAGGGGATAAGTGATATTTGATATTCAGGTGATTTTTCTGTTGTTCTATTATTTCTTATGGGCCTGCGGTTTGAATATCCTATTATTCTCCATCTTCCCAGGCTCAGATTTGTATTTGTGTGTATATGGATTTTTTATTATATTTATTAAATATCAGTTACCCCATCTTTATTCTAAGTAACCTGGAGGTTCAATATGACTTTTTGTATTTCATGTTATAAATTAAATAAAAATATGATGAAGAAATAATATTCCTACCTTTGCTGTCCATCATAGTGATGTCACTTGGTTCTGGATTCTCCCAGAATACATAAGGCTTCTGAGGCCGTTCTTCCTCCTCTCCATCAGCCTTTACGATTTTCCTCTCAGGTGTATCAGCCTCTCTGTCCTTCTCTTTAGACGCCATGTTATCTGTTACAGGGGAAACCGGGAGATACAGAAATCACATGAGGATTGTGGAAATCTAAAGGAGGGGTCTGTCTATATACTTAATAGAGAGGAGGGGGTCTGTCTTTATACTTAATAGAAAGGAGGGTGTCTGTCTATATACTTAATAGAAAGGAGGGGTCTGTATATATACTTAATAGAGAGGAGGGGTCTGTATATATACTTAATAGAGAGGAGGGGGGTCTGCCTATATACTTAATAGAGAGGAGGGGGTCTGCCTATATACTTAATAGAAAGGAGGGTTCTGTATATATACTTAATAGAGAGGAGGGGTCTGTTTATATACTTAATAGAGAGAAGGGGGTCTGTCTATATACTTAATAGAGAGGAGGGGGTCTGTCTATATACTTAGAGAGGAGGGGGTCTGTATATATACTTAATAGAGAGGAGGGGGCCTGACTATATAATTAATAGAGAGGAGGGGGTCTGTATATATACTTAATAGAAAGGAGGGTGTCTGTCTATATACTTAATATAGAGGAGGGGGACTGTATATATATATATATATATATATATATATATATATATACATACAATTTATCTCCCACATTCCTCTCCTGAAATACTCTGTGCTGCTGTGTACCCTGCTCCTTCTACAATGTATCTCCCACACTGATCTCCTGAAATACTCTGTGCTGCTGTGTACTCTGCTCCTTCTATAATGTATCTCCCACACTGTTCTCCTGAAATACTCTGTACTGCTGTGTACTCTGCTCCTTCTACAATGTATCTCCTATACTCCTCTCCTGAAATACTCTGTGCTGCTGTGTACTCTGCTCCTTCTATAATGTATCTGTCACGATGCCGGCTGGCAGGTAGTGGATCCTCTGTGCCAGAGAGGGATTGGCGTGGACCGTGCTAGTGGATCGGTTCTAAGTCACTACTGGTTTTCACCAGAGCCCGCCGCAAAGCGGGATGGTCTTGCTGCGGCGGTAGTGACCAGGTCGTATCCACTAGCAACGGCTCAACCTCTCTGACTGCTGAAGATAGGCGCGGTACAAGGGAGTAGACAGAAGCAAGGTCGGACGTAGCAGAAGGTCGGGGCAGGCAGCAAGGATCGTAGTCGGGGGCAACGGCAGGAGGTCTGGAACACAGGCTAGGAACACACAAGGAAACGCTTTCACTGGCACAATGGCAACAAGATCCGGCGAGGGAGTGAAGGGGAAGTGAGGTATAAATAGGGAGTGCACAGGTGAACACACTAATAGGAACCACTGCGCCAATCAGCGGCGCAGTGGCCCTTTAAATCGCAGAGACCCGGCGCGCGCGCGCCCTAGGGAGCGGGGCCGCGCGCGCCGGGACAGGACAGACGGAGAGCGAGTCAGGTACGGGAGCCGGGATGCGCATCGCGAGCGGGCGCTACCCGCATCGCGAATCGCATCCCGGCTGGAGACAGTATCGCAGCGCACCGGGTCAGTGGAGCTGCCCGGAGCGCTGCGGTAGCGAGAGAGAAGCGAGCGCTCCGGGGAGGAGCGGGGACCCGGAGCGCTCGGCGTAACAGTACCCCCCCCCTTGGGTCTCCCCCTCTTCTTAGAGCCTGAGAACCTGAGGAGCAGACTTTTGTCTAGGATGTTGTCCTCAGGTTCCCAGGATCTCTCTTCAGGTCCACAGCCCTCCCAATCCACCAAAAAGAACTTTTTTCCTCTGACCGTCTTGGAGGCCAGTATCTCTTTCACTGAGAAGACGTCAGAAGAACCGGAGACAGGAGTGGGAGAAACTAATTTGGGAGAGAAACGGTTGATGATGAGTGGTTTAAGAAGAGAGACATGAAAGGCATTAGGAATACGGAGAGAAGGAGGAAGAAGAAGTTTGTAAGAGACAGGATTAATTTGGCACAAGACTTTGAAGGGACCAAGATAGCGTGGACCCAGTTTGTAACTGGGGACACGAAAGCGGACATATTTAGCGGAGAGCCATACCTTGTCTCCGGGAGCAAAAATGGGGGGAGCTCTTCTTTTCTTATCGGCAAACTTTTTCATGCGAGATGAAGCCTGTAAAAGAGAAACTTGGGTCTCTTTCCATATGGTGGAAAGATCACGAGTCACTTCATCTACAGCGGGCAAACCAGAGGGCAAGGGAGTAGGGAGGGGGGGAAGAGGGTGACGGCCGTACACCACGAAAAATGGGGATTTGGAGGAAGATTCAGAGACTCTAAAGTTATACGAGAATTCGGCCCATGGTAGAAGATCTGCCCAATCATCCTGGCGGGAGGAAACAAAATGTCGTAAATAATCACCCAAGACCTGGTTAATTCTTTCTACTTGTCCATTGGATTGAGGATGATATGCAGAAGAAAAGTTTAATTTAATCTTGAGTTGTTTACAGAGAGCCCTCCAGAATTTTGACACGAATTGGACGCCTCTATCCGAGACTATTTGTGTGGGCAACCCGTGAAGACGAAAAATGTGTACAAAAAATTGTTTAGCCAACTGAGGCGCTGAAGGAAGACCAGGAAGAGGGATGAAATGTGCCATCTTGGAGAATCGATCAACGACCACCCAAACAACAGTGTTGCCACGGGATGGGGGTAGGTCTGTAATAAAATCCATACCAATCAGAGACCAAGGCTGTTCGGGGACAGGCAGAGGATGAAGAAAACCAGCGGGCTTCTGGCGAGGAGTCTTATCCCGAGCACAGACAGTGCAGGCTCGCACAAAGTCCACGACATCCGTCTCCAGAGTCGGCCACCAATAGAAGCGAGAGATGAGTTGCACAGATTTCTTGATGCCTGTATGACCTGCGAGATGGGAGGAGTGACCCCATTTGAGGATTCCGAGGCGTTGGCGTGGAGAGACGAAGGTCTTTCCTGGAGGAGTTTGCCTGATGGAGGCTGGAGAAGTGGAGATCAGGCAGTCAGGAGGAATGATGTGTTGCGGAGAGAGTTCAACTTCCGAGGCATCCGAGGAACGAGAGAGAGCATCGGCCCTAATGTTCTTATCGGCAGGCCGAAAGTGAATTTCAAAATTAAATCGGGCAAAGAACAGAGACCACCTGGCCTGGCGAGGATTCAGCCGTTGGGCAGACTGGAGATAGGAGAGGTTCTTGTGATCGGTGTAAATAATAACAGGAAATCTTGATCCCTCCAGCAGATGCCTCCATTCCTCAAGTGCTAATTTAATGGCTAGAAGCTCTCGATCCCCGATGGAGTAGTTCCTCTCCGCCGGAGAGAAGGTCCTAGAAAAAAAACCACAAGTAACAGCATGCCCGGAAGAATTTTTTTGTAGAAGGACCGCTCCAGCTCCTACAGAGGAGGCATCAACCTCCAATAGGAAGGGTTTAGATGGGTCAGGTCTGGAGAGCACGGGAGCCGAAGAAAAGGCAGACTTGAGCCGTTTAAAGGCGTCTTCCGCTTGAGGAGGCCAAGACTTGGGATTGGCATTTTTTTTGGTTAAAGCCACGATAGGGGCCACAACGGTAGAAAAATGTGGAATAAACTGCCTGTAATAATTGGCGAACCCCAAAAAACGTTGGATAGCACGGAGTCCGGAGGGGCGTGGCCAATCTAAGACGGCAGAGAGTTTGTCTGGATCCATTTGTAGTCCCTGGCCAGAGACCAAGTATCCTAGGAAAGGAAGAGATTGGCATTCAAACAGACATTTCTCTATCTTGGCATAAAGTTGATTGTCACGAAGTCTCTGAAGAACCATACGGACATGCTGGCGGTGTTCTTCTAGATTGGCAGAAAAAATCAGGATATCGTCCAGATATACAACAACACAGGAGTATAAGAGATCACGAAAAATTTCATTAACAAAGTCTTGGAAGACGGCAGGGGCGTTGCACAGGCCAAAGGGCATGACCAGATACTCAAAGTGTCCATCTCTAGTGTTAAATGCCGTTTTCCATTCATCCCCCTCTCTGATGCGGATGAGATTATAAGCACCTCTTAAGTCCAGTTTGGTAAAGATGTGGGCACCTTGGAGGCGATCAAAGAGTTCAGAGATGAGGGGTAGGGGGTAGCGGTTCTTTATCGTGATTTTATTAAGACCGCGGTAGTCAATGCAAGGGCGTAGAGAGCCATCTTTTTTGGACACAAAGAAAAATCCGGCTCCGGCAGGAGAGGAGGATTTACGGATAAAGCCTTTTTTTAAATTTTCCTGGATGTACTCCGACATAGCAAGAGTCTCTGGGGCGGACAGAGGATAGATTCTGCCCCGGGGTGGAGTAGTGCCCGGGAGGAGGTCAATAGGACAATCATAAGGCCTGTGAGGAGGTAGAGTCTCAGCTTGTTTTTTGCAAAAAACATCCGCAAAGTCCATATAGGCCTTAGGGAGACCGGTTACAGGGGGAACCACAGAGTCACGGCAAGGGGTACTGGGAACCGGTTTTAGGCAGTCCTTGAAACAAGAGGGCCCCCAACTCTTGATCTCCCCAGAGGACCAATCCAGGGTTGGGGAATGGAGTTGAAGCCAGGGTAGTCCAAGGAGGATTTCGGAAGTGCAATTGGGGAGGACCAAAAATTCAATCTTCTCGTGATGAGGTCCGATGCACATTAGAAGGGGCTCCGTGCGGAAACGTATGGTACAATCCAATCTTTCATTGTTTACACAATTGATGTAGAGGGGTCTGGCGAGACTGGTCACTGGGATGTTGAACCTGTTGACGAGAGGGGCCAAAATAAAATTTCCTGCAGATCCGGAATCCAAGAAGGCCATAGTAGAGAAGGAGAAGGCAGAGGCAGATATCCGCACAGGCACAGTAAGACGTGGAGAAGCAGAGTAGACATCAAGGACTGTCTCATCTTTGTGCGGAGTCAGCGTACGTCTTTCCAGGCGGGGAGGACGGATAGGACAATCCTTCAGGAAGTGTTCGGTACTGGCACAGTACAGACAGAGATTCTCCATGCGGCGTCGTGTCCTCTCTTGAGGTGTCAGGCGAGACCGGTCGACCTGCATAGCCTCCACGGCGGGAGGCACAGGAACGGATTGCAGGGGACCAGAGGAGAGAGGAGCCGGGGAGAAAAAACGTCTTGTGCGAACAAAGTCCATATCCTGGCGGAGCTCCTGACGCCTTTCGGAAAAACGCATGTCAATGCGAGTGGCAAGATGGATGAGTTCATGTAGGTTAGCAGGGATTTCTCGTGCGGCCAGAACATCTTTAATGTTGCTGGATAGGCCTTTTTTAAAGGTCGCGCAGAGGGCCTCATTATTCCAGGATAATTCTGAAGCAAGAGTACGGAATTGTACGGCGTACTCGCCAACGGAAGAATTACCCTGGACCAGGTTCAACAGGGCAGTCTCAGCAGAAGAGGCTCGGGCAGGTTCCTCAAAGACACTTCGAATTTCTGAGAAGAAGGAGTGTATAGAGGCAGTGACAGGGTCATTGCGGTCCCAGAGCGGTGTGGCCCATGACAGAGCTTTTCCAGACAGAAGGCTGACTACGAAAGCCACCTTAGACCTTTCAGTAGGGAACTGGTCCGACATCATCTCCAAGTGCAGGGAACATTGGGAAAGAAAGCCACGGCAGAATTTAGAGTCCCCATCAAATTTATCCGGCAAGGATAGTCGTAGACCAGAAGCGGCCACTCGCTGCGGAGGAGGTGCAGGAGCTGGCGGAGGAGATGATTGCTGAAGCTGTGGTAGTAGCTGCTGTAGCATCACGGTCAGTTGAGACAGCTGTTGGCCTTGTTGCGCTATCTGTTGTGACTGCTGGGCGACCACCGTGGAAGTACCCCATGTGTGGACGTCAAGTGCTCTGCAGGCGCACTACAATGCTCAGAAGAGAAGATGTCACATTTGGCTTTTGGAAAGCAAATTTTGCTGAAATGGTTTTTGGCAGGCATGTCGCATTTAGGAAGCCCTTATGGTGCCAGAACAGCAAAAAAAAAAACACATGGCATACTATTCTGGAAACTACACACCTCGAGGAACATAACAAGGGGTCCAGTGAGCCTTAACACCCCACAGGTGTTTGACAAATTTCCGCTAAAGTTGGACAGGAAAATGAAAAATTAGATTTTTTTCACTAAACTGCTGATGTTAAATTTTTCATTTTCACAAGGGGTAATTGGAGAAAAAGCCTCTCAAAATGTGTAACCCCATTTCTTCTGGGTATGGAAATACCCCATGTGTGGATGTAAATTGCTCTGCGGATGAGCTACAATGCTCAGAAGAGAAGGAGCGCCATTGAGCGTTTGATGAGAGAATTTGGTTGGAATGGAAGTCAGGGGCCATGTGCGTTTACAAAGCCCCCCGTGGTGCCAGAACAGTGGACCATGTGGAGAGGCCACATGTGACCCCATTTTGGAAACTATACCCCTCACAGAATTTAATAAGGGGTGCAGTGAACATTTATACCCCACTGGCGTTTGACAGATCTTTGGAACAGTGGGCTGTGCAAATGAAAAATAAAATAAAATTAAACTTGTGTACTTCTTAGCAGCGCCGTACATTTACTGCGCATGTCCTTAAGGGGATAAGTGATATTTGATATTCAGGTGATTTTTCTGTTGTTCTATTATTTCTCATGGGCCTGCGGTTTGAATATCCTATTATTCTCCATCTTCCCAGGCTCAGATTTGTATTTGTGTGTATATGGATTTTTTATTATATTTATTAAATATCAGTTACCCCATCTTTATTCTAAGTAACCTGGAGGTTCAATATGACTTTTTGTATTTCATGTTATAAATTAAATAAAAATATGATGAAGAAATAATATTCCTACCTTTGCTGTCCATCATAGTGATGTCACTTGGTTCTGGATTCTCCCAGAATACATAAGGCTTCTGAGGCCGTTCTTCCTCCTCTCCATCAGCCTTTACGATTTTCCTCTCAGGTGTATCAGCCTCTCTGTCCTTCTCTTTAGACGCCATGTTATCTGTTACAGGGGAAACCGGGAGATACAGAAATCACATGAGGATTGTGGAAATCTAAAGGAGGGGTCTGTCTATATACTTAATAGAGAGGAGGGGGTCTGTCTTTATACTTAATAGAAAGGAGGGTGTCTGTCTATATACTTAATAGAAAGGAGGGGTCTGTATATATACTTAATAGAGAGGAGGGGTCTGTATATATACTTAATAGAGAGGAGGGGGGTCTGCCTATATACTTAATAGAGAGGAGGGGGTCTGCCTATATACTTAATAGAAAGGAGGGTTCTGTATATATACTTAATAGAGAGGAGGGGTCTGTTTATATACTTAATAGAGAGAAGGGGGTCTGTCTATATACTTAATAGAGAGGAGGGGGTCTGTCTATATACTTAGAGAGGAGGGGGTCTGTATATATACTTAATAGAGAGGAGGGGGCCTGACTATATAATTAATAGAGAGGAGGGGGTCTGTATATATACTTAATAGAAAGGAGGGTGTCTGTCTATATACTTAATATAGAGGAGGGGGACTGTATATATATATATATATATATATATACATACAATTTATCTCCCACATTCCTCTCCTGAAATACTCTGTGCTGCTGTGTACCCTGCTCCTTCTACAATGTATCTCCCACACTGATCTCCTGAAATACTCTGTGCTGCTGTGTACTCTGCTCCTTCTATAATGTATCTCCCACACTGTTCTCCTGAAATACTCTGTACTGCTGTGTACTCTGCTCCTTCTACAATGTATCTCCTATACTCCTCTCCTGAAATACTCTGTGCTGCTGTGTACTCTGCTCCTTCTATAATGTATCTGTCACGATGCCGGCTGGCAGGTAGTGGATCCTCTGTGCCAGAGAGGGATTGGCGTGGACCGTGCTAGTGGATCGGTTCTAAGTCACTACTGGTTTTCACCAGAGCCCGCCGCAAAGCGGGATGGTCTTGCTGCGGCGGTAGTGACCAGGTCGTATCCACTAGCAACGGCTCAACCTCTCTGACTGCTGAAGATAGGCGCGGTACAAGGGAGTAGACAGAAGCAAGGTCGGACGTAGCAGAAGGTCGGGGCAGGCAGCAAGGATCGTAGTCGGGGGCAACGGCAGGAGGTCTGGAACACAGGCTAGGAACACACAAGGAAACGCTTTCACTGGCACAATGGCAACAAGATCCGGCGAGGGAGTGAAGGGGAAGTGAGGTATAAATAGGGAGTGCACAGGTGAACACACTAATAGGAACCACTGCGCCAATCAGCGGCGCAGTGGCCCTTTAAATCGCAGAGACCCGGCGCGCGCGCGCCCTAGGGAGCGGGGCCGCGCGCGCCGGGACAGGACAGACGGAGAGCGAGTCAGGTACGGGAGCCGGGATGCGCATCGCGAGCGGGCGCTACCCGCATCGCGAATCGCATCCCGGCTGGAGACAGTATCGCAGCGCACCGGGTCAGTGGAGCTGCCCGGAGCGCTGCGGTAGCGAGAGAGAAGCGAGCGCTCCGGGGAGGAGCGGGGACCCGGAGCGCTCGGCGTAACAGTACCCCCCCCCTTGGGTCTCCCCCTCTTCTTAGAGCCTGAGAACCTGAGGAGCAAACTTTTGTCTAGGATGTTGTCCTCAGGTTCCCAGGATCTCTCTTCAGGTCCACAGCCCTCCCAATCCACCAAAAAGAACTTTTTTCCTCTGACCGTCTTGGAGGCCAGTATCTCTTTCACTGAGAAGACGTCAGAAGAACCGGAGACAGGAGTGGGAGAAACTAATTTGGGAGAGAAACGGTTGATGATGAGTGGTTTAAGAAGAGAGACATGAAAGGCATTAGGAATACGGAGAGAAGGAGGAAGAAGAAGTTTGTAAGAGACAGGATTAATTTGGCACAAGACTTTGAAGGGACCAAGATAGCGTGGACCCAGTTTGTAACTGGGGACACGAAAGCGGACATATTTAGCGGAGAGCCATACCTTGTCTCCGGGAGCAAAAATGGGGGGAGCTCTTCTTTTCTTATCGGCAAACTTTTTCATGCGAGATGAAGCCTGTAAAAGAGAAACTTGGGTCTCTTTCCATATGGTGGAAAGATCACGAGTCACTTCATCTACAGCGGGCAAACCAGAGGGCAAGGGAGTAGGGAGGGGGGGAAGAGGGTGACGGCCGTACACCACGAAAAATGGGGATTTGGAGGAAGATTCAGAGACTCTAAAGTTATACGAGAATTCGGCCCATGGTAGAAGATCTGCCCAATCATCCTGGCGGGAGGAAACAAAATGTCGTAAATAATCACCCAAGACCTGGTTAATTCTTTCTACTTGTCCATTGGATTGAGGATGATATGCAGAAGAAAAGTTTAATTTAATCTTGAGTTGTTTACAGAGAGCCCTCCAGAATTTTGACACGAATTGGACGCCTCTATCCGAGACTATTTGTGTGGGCAACCCGTGAAGACGAAAAATGTGTACAAAAAATTGTTTAGCCAACTGAGGCGCTGAAGGAAGACCAGGAAGAGGGATGAAATGTGCCATCTTGGAGAATCGATCAACGACCACCCAAACAACAGTGTTGCCACGGGATGGGGGTAGGTCTGTAATAAAATCCATACCAATCAGAGACCAAGGCTGTTCGGGGACAGGCAGCGGATGAAGAAAACCAGCGGGCTTCTGGCGAGGAGTCTTATCCCGAGCACAGACAGTGCAGGCTCGCACAAAGTCCACGACATCCGTCTCCAGAGTCGGCCACCAATAGAAGCGAGAGATGAGTTGCACAGATTTCTTGATGCCTGTATGACCTGCGAGATGGGAGGAGTGACCCCATTTGAGGATTCCGAGGCGTTGGCGTGGAGAGACGAAGGTCTTTCCTGGAGGAGTTTGCCTGATGGAGGCTGGAGAAGTGGAGATCAGGCAGTCAGGAGGAATGATGTGTTGCGGAGAGTTCAACTTCCGAGGCATCCGAGGAACGAGAGAGAGCATCGGCCCTAATGTTCTTATCGGCAGGCCGAAAGTGAATTTCAAAATTAAATCGGGCAAAGAACAGAGACCACCTGGCCTGGCGAGGATTCAGCCGTTGGGCAGACTGGAGATAGGAGAGGTTCTTGTGATCGGTGTAAATAATAACAGGAAATCTTGATCCCTCCAGCAGATGCCTCCATTCCTCAAGTGCTAATTTAATGGCTAGAAGCTCTCGATCCCCGATGGAGTAGTTCCTCTCCGCCGGAGAGAAGGTCCTAGAAAAAAACCCACAAGTAACAGCATGCCCGGAAGAATTTTTTTGTAGAAGGACCGCTCCAGCTCCTACAGAGGAGGCATCAACCTCCAATAGGAAGGGTTTAGATGGGTCAGGTCTGGAGAGCACGGGAGCCGAAGAAAAGGCAGACTTGAGCCGTTTAAAGGCGTCTTCCGCTTGAGGAGGCCAAGACTTGGGATTGGCATTTTTTTTGGTTAAAGCCACGATAGGGGCCACAACGGTAGAAAAATGTGGAATAAACTGCCTGTAATAATTGGCGAACCCCAAAAAACGTTGGATAGCACGGAGTCCGGAGGGGCGTGGCCAATCTAAGACGGCAGAGAGTTTGTCTGGATCCATTTGTAGTCCCTGGCCAGAGACCAAGTATCCTAGGAAAGGAAGAGATTGGCATTCAAACAGACATTTCTCTATCTTGGCATAAAGTTGATTGTCACGAAGTCTCTGAAGAACCATACGGACATGCTGGCGGTGTTCTTCTAGATTGGCAGAAAAAATCAGGATATCGTCCAGATATACAACAACACAGGAGTATAAGAGATCACGAAAAATTTCATTAACAAAGTCTTGGAAGACGGCAGGGGCGTTGCACAGGCCAAAGGGCATGACCAGATACTCAAAGTGTCCATCTCTAGTGTTAAATGCCGTTTTCCATTCATCCCCCTCTCTGATGCGGATGAGATTATAAGCACCTCTTAAGTCCAGTTTGGTAAAGATGTGGGCACCTTGGAGGCGATCAAAGAGTTCAGAGATGAGGGGTAGGGGGTAGCGGTTCTTTATCGTGATTTTATTAAGACCGCGGTAGTCAATGCAAGGGCGTAGAGAGCCATCTTTTTTGGACACAAAGAAAAATCCGGCTCCGGCAGGAGAGGAGGATTTACGGATAAAGCCTTTTTTTAAATTTTCCTGGATGTACTCCGACATAGCAAGAGTCTCTGGGGCGGACAGAGGATAGATTCTGCCCCGGGGTGGAGTAGTGCCCGGGAGGAGGTCAATAGGACAATCATAAGGCCTGTGAGGAGGTAGAGTCTCAGCTTGTTTTTTGCAAAAAACATCCGCAAAGTCCATATAGGCCTTAGGGAGACCGGTTACAGGGGGAACCACAGAGTCACGGCAAGGGGTACTGGGAACCGGTTTTAGGCAGTCCTTGAAACAAGAGGGCCCCCAACTCTTGATCTCCCCAGAGGACCAATCCAGGGTTGGGGAATGGAGTTGAAGCCAGGGTAGTCCAAGGAGGATTTCGGAAGTGCAATTGGGGAGGACCAAAAATTCAATCTTCTCGTGATGAGGTCCGATGCACATTAGAAGGGGCTCCGTGCGGAAACGTATGGTACAATCCAATCTTTCATTGTTTACACAATTGATGTAGAGGGGTCTGGCGAGACTGGTCACTGGGATGTTGAACCTGTTGACGAGAGAGGCCAAAATAAAATTTCCTGCAGATCCGGAATCCAAGAAGGCCATAGTAGAGAAGGAGAAGGCAGAGGCAGATATCCGCACAGGCACAGTAAGACGTGGAGAAGCAGAGTAGACATCAAGGACTGTCTCATCTTTGTGCGGAGTCAGCGTACGTCTTTCCAGGCGGGGAGGACGGATAGGACAATCCTTCAGGAAGTGTTCGGTACTGGCACAGTACAGACAGAGATTCTCCATGCGGCGTCGTGTCCTCTCTTGAGGTGTCAGGCGAGACCGGTCGACCTGCATAGCCTCCACGGCGGGAGGCACAGGAACGGATTGCAGGGGACCAGAGGAGGGAGGAGCCGGGGAGAAAAAACGTCTTGTGCGAACAAAGTCCATATCCTGGCGGAGCTCCTGACGCCTTTCGGAAAAACGCATGTCAATGCGAGTGGCAAGATGGATGAGTTCATGTAGGTTAGCAGGGATTTCTCGTGCGGCCAGAACATCTTTAATGTTGCTGGATAGGCCTTTTTTAAAGGTCGCGCAGATGGCCTCATTATTCCAGGATAATTCTGAAGCAAGAGTACGGAATTGTACGGCGTACTCGCCAACGGAAGAATTACCCTGGACCAGGTTCAACAGGGCAGTCTCAGCAGAAGAGGCTCGGGCAGGTTCCTCAAAGACACTTCGAATTTCTGAGAAGAAGGAGTGTATAGAGGCAGTGACAGGGTCATTGCGGTCCCAGAGCGGTGTGGCCCATGACAGAGCTTTTCCAGACAGAAGGCTGACTACGAAAGCCACCTTAGACCTTTCAGTAGGGAACTGGTCCGACATCATCTCCAAGTGCAGGGAACATTGGG
This sequence comes from Hyla sarda, assembly GCF_029499605.1. Lineage (NCBI taxonomy): Eukaryota > Metazoa > Chordata > Amphibia > Anura > Hylidae > Hyla > Hyla sarda. The sequence continues at coordinate 599,355,447 of NC_079189.1, forward strand.
AAAGAAAGCCACGGCAGAATTTAGAGTCCCCATCAAATTTATCCGGCAAGGATAGTCGTAGACCAGAAGCGGCCACTCGCTGCGGAGGAGGTGCAGGAGCTGGCGGAGGAGATGATTGCTGAAGCTGTGGTAGTAGCTGCTGTAGCATCACGGTCAGTTGAGACAGCTGTTGGCCTTGTTGCGCTATCTGTTGTGACTGCTGGGCGACCACCGTGGTGAGGTCGACGACAACTGGCAGAGGAACTTCAGCGGGATCCATGGCCGGATCTACTGTCACGATGCCGGCTGGCAGGTAGTGGATCCTCTGTGCCAGAGAGGGATTGGCGTGGACCGTGCTAGTGGATCGGTTCTAAGTCACTACTGGTTTTCACCAGAGCCCGCCGCAAAGCGGGATGGTCTTGCTGCGGCGGTAGTGACCAGGTCGTATCCACTAGCAACGGCTCAACCTCTCTGACTGCTGAAGATAGGCGCGGTACAAGGGAGTAGACAGAAGCAAGGTCGGACGTAGCAGAAGGTCGGGGCAGGCAGCAAGGATCGTAGTCGGGGGCAACGGCAGGAGGTCTGGAACACAGGCTAGGAACACACAAGGAAACGCTTTCACTGGCACAATGGCAACAAGATCCGGCGAGGGAGTGAAGGGGAAGTGAGGTATAAATAGGGAGTGCACAGATGAACACACTAATAGGAACCACTGCGCCAATCAGCGGCGCAGTGGCCCTTTAAATCGCAGAGACCCGGCGCGCGCGCGCCCTAGGGAGCGGGGCCACGCGCGCCGGGACAGGACAGACGGAGAGCGAGTCAGGTACGGGAGCCGGGATGCGCATCGCGAGCGGGCGCTACCCGCATCGCGAATCGCATCCCGGCTGGAGACAGTATCGCAGCGCACCGGGTCAGTGGAGCTGCCCGGAGCGCTGCGGTAGCGAGAGAGAAGCGAGCGCTCCGGGGAGGAGCGGGGACCCGGAGCGCTCGGCGTAACAGTATCTCCCACACTGTTCTCCTGAAATACTCTGTACTGCTGTGTACTCTGCTCCTTCTACAATGTAACCCCCACACTCCTCTCCTGAAATGCTCTGTACTGCTGTGTACTCTGCTCCTTCTATAATGTATCTCCCACACTCCTCTCCTGAAATACTCTGTGCTGCTGTGTACTCTGCTTCTTCTACAATGTAACCCCCACACTCCTCTCCTGAAATACTCTGTGCTGCTGTGTACTCTGCTCCTTCTACAATGTATTTCCCACACTGATCTCCTGAAATACTCTGTGCTGCTGTGTACCCTGCTCCTTCTACAATGTTTCTCCCACACTCCTCTCCTGAAATACTCTGTGCTGCTGTGTACCCTGCTCCTTCTACAATGCATCTCCCACACTCCTCTCCTGAAATACTCTGTGCTGCTGTGTACTCTGCTCCTTCTACAATGTATCTCCCACACTGATCTCCTGAAATACTCTGTGCTGCTGTGTACTCCGCTCCTTCTATAATGTATCTCCCACACTGATCTCCTGAAATACTCTGTGCTGCTGTGTACTCTGCTCCTTCTACAATGTAACCCCCCACACTGTTCCCCTGAAATCCTCTGTGCTGCTGGCATCCCTGTTGTGGCTTCTAACTTGTTTCCATTCCCACCATTGTCCATGCCCCATCAGTCTCTTTCCTCTTCACTTAAACACTCTGTGCTTCTGGGACTCCCTAGTAGGTTTCCTCCCTGACCTTGGCTACAGGTGCAGACAGAGCACTTACCTGTAATTTGGAATGGCGGTACATCCAAGGGAGAGCAGCGGCCGTCAGGTGGGTCTGTCCTCGCCGGACGCCCTGATCTTTCTTGGCCGTCATCTCCCCTGATCTCGTCTCTGTTCCTCTCTTCCATTTTCCCTTCTTTTTGCCTTCATTTTATAAGAAAGATGATAAAGTCTACAGAAAACGGCAGCCATGGGCGGTGAGGAGTCATGTGACTGTCCTGAGCGCTAGAGAGCCAATGAGAGATTGGAGGCGGAGTCACCTGTGGTCTGTGGTGATATCACAATGCTCCAGTGTTCTACATACGAGAGGGGAGAAGTATATGGACATATAGTAAATATACAGTATATATATATATACCTCGATGTCTACCATATATTCCATTACATCACAAAAAGATTTCCCATTTTTTTCCATATAAAACATTAAAAAGAAATGTATAAATTATGGGAGGGGTCTGCCTAAATATCATGGTGGTGGTGGTGGTGGGGGGCTATATACATAATGGGGACAGGTCTGCCTATATACATTATGGGTAGGGGGGTCTGCATATATATATATATATATATATATATATATATATATATATATATATATCCTATGGGGGGGTGTCTGTCTTTATATATTATGGGTAGGGGGGGTCTGACTATTTACATTATGGGGAGGGGTTGGCTACTAAATTACGGCTCCCAGCATAGATATTACTGCTACTACTACTGAAGAACTACTGCTCCCAGCATAAATATTACTACTACTCATGAAGAACTACTGCTCCCAGCATAGATATTACTACTACTACTGAAGAACTACTGCTCCCAGCATAGATATTACTACTACTCATGAAGAACTATTGCTCTCAGCATAGATATTACTACTACTACTACTACTAAAGAACTACTGCTCCCAGCATAGATATTACTACTACTACTACTACTGAAGAACTACTGCCCCCAGCATAGATATTACTACTACTCATGAAGAACTACTGCACCCAGCATAGATATTACTGCTACTACTACTGAAGAACTACTGCTCCCAGAATAGATATTACTACTACTACTACTACTGAAGAACTACTGCTCCCAGCATAGATATTACTACTACTACTGAAGAACTACTGCTCCCAGCATAGATATTACTACTACTACTGAAGAACTACTGCTCCCAGCATAGATATTACTACTACTACTGAAGAACTACTGCTCCCAGCATAGATATTACTACTACTCATGAAGAACTACTGCTCCCAGCATAGATATTACTACTACTACTGAAGAACTACTGCTCCCAGCATAGATATTACTACTACTACTGAAGAACTACTGCTCCCAGCATAGATATTACTACTACTCATGAAGAACTATTGCTCTCAGCATAGATATTACTACTACTACTACTACTACTACTACTACTGAAGAACTACTGCTCCCAGCATAGATATTACTACTACTACTGAAGAACTACTGCTCCCAGCATAGATATTACTACTACTACTACTACTGAAGAACTACTGCTCCCAGCATAGATATTACTACTACTACTGAAGAACTACTGCTCCCAGCATAGATATTACTACTACTACTGAAGAACTACTGCTCCCAGCATAGATATTACTACTACTACTGAAGAACTACTGCTCCCAGCATAGATATTACTACTACTACTACTACTGAAGAACTACTGCTCCCAGCATAGATATTACTGCTACTACTGAAGAACTACTGCTCCCAGCATAGATATTACTACTACTACTGAAGAACTACTGCTCCCAGCATAGATATTACTAATACTACTGAAGAACTACTGCTCCCAGCATAGATATTACTACTACTACTGAAGAACTACTGCTCCCAGCATAGCTGCATGAAATGGCCTAAAAGACATCCCAACTAAAAAACACCTGATGCCAAATAAATAGGGAGTAACTCCTGTGTAGGGGCAATACTGGGGGTGAATACTGTAGAGGCCGCTAATGGGAATAACTATTGTCCAGGGGCACTGATGGGGTTAATGACTGTGTGGGGCACCACTGGGGGTAACTAGTGTGCGGGTATTACACTTTTCATACCCCCCCTCCCAGAATGTAGATGTTCTGCTCTGATGCCAGTGAGATTATCGGCCTCATTTATCACAACCGTCTCCTTGTTGCCCCTAGCAACCAATCACAGCTCAGCTTTCATTTCTTAACCTCCTCTGGTAAAATGAAAGCTGTGCTGTGATTGGTTGCTATGGGCAACACAGATCCTTTTCCTATTAGACAGTTTCCATATATCTGCCCCATAGTGTGTTACCTGGAGTCCTGTGGTAACAATGAGAACCTTCTAGAAGAAGATGATGGAGGTTGTAGTTCCTCCATGGCGTCCATCAGATGGCGGTCGCTCGGTGCAGGGAGGTCCATCAGATGGCGGTCGCTCGGTGCAGGGAGGTCACTTACACTTCTCCTCTTACAGGTCATCCAGGCCCAAAATATAGGTGAGAAAGTCTATAGAAAACGGCAGCCATGGGCGGTGAGGAGTCATGTGCCTGTCCTGAGCGCTAGAGAGCCAATGAGAGATTGGAGGCCGAGTCACCTGTAGTGATGATGTCATCAGCTGTCACATGATGTCACAATGCTCCAGTGTTTTACAGGAGAGAGGGGAGAAATGTATGGACACATAGTAAATATACAGAAAAAAAAGAAAGAATATAATTATATATGTTTACAGTGCTATATACCACTCTGCCATAAACTACGGTAAATAATCAATAAATATGTTTAAAAATATGAAAAAAAATTGCCCCTATTATCCCCCATAACTCCCCTGATTCCCCCATAACCCCACATAAAAGCCCCTAAAATTCCTCCCATAATCCCCATAGCCCCCCTAAAGCCGCATGTGAGCGCCGTCAATTTTAGAAAAATACCAAATGCCAAAACACATCACATCACATGTCACAAAAGAATGGAAGAAAAGGTGATTGAAAAGTCAGATCAATGCCAAAATGGCACCAATAAAGACTACAGATTATGGCGCAAAACATAAGCCCCCTCCCCCATACAGCTTCATAGACAGAAAAATAAAAATGGAATAGGGGTAAGAAAATAGAAATGTATTATTTATTTATTTCTAAAAGTAGCAAAAAATGATAAAAATGTTACAAATTTGGTGTCATTGTAATGGAACCGATCTGAGGAATACAGATAACATGGACATTTTACTGCACATAGAAACGTGTAAAACGGAAGCCCCCCCCCCCCCCAATCAGCATAAATGCATTATTTTTATTTTCCATTTTACCTCACAAATAATTTTTTTTGTTTGTTTCTCCAAATAATCCAAAAAATTTCTCCAAAATTTTATGATGAAATGAAAGTTGACCTTACAAAGTAGAATGAGTCCCTCATACGGGTCTGTGATGGGAAAGGGACAGATTTGGGGTTGGGTCACATGTGCCGTATTTTGCTGCGTGTTGACTTCAATAGGTAGGAAAATCCGCAGCAGCAAATACGCTGCAAAATACGGCACGTCTGACCCGACCCGAATGGGTCTTAGAAAATGAGGAGAAGAAAATGCAAAAATTTATAACTTTTAGCAATTCCCCCACAGACCCATAATAGGCTTCTTGTTTATTGTGTGACCTATTGTACTTTGTAATGACACCTTTCCTTTTACCATAAAATGTTTGGCCACAGCCTTTTAGCCTTTCTCAGTGCCATTATTAGCTCTTAAGTGGCAGAAACCTCACCTACCCTTGGGGGAATATGTCCCACTTGCAGCAAAAGAGAAAGAAGCAACTATCTCAGCGATTATCTCAGTCTATAACTGATTTGTTTCGGACCTGGACATGCTCCAAGATGGCGCCATCTTGCTTAAGCTCTGCTGACCTCTCTGAGAAGCTCCCAGACCCTACAGACCTCACTCCTGACACCATGTTTCAGAACATCAAGCAACTCTTCCAGACCGAACTGTCTAAGGCTGCTACCAATCTTTCATCTCAGTGGCGAGAGCTGGGGCAGAGGGTAGCAGACTCTAAGGCCAAGTTTGACGACTTGGCGGACGCGATAAGAAACAACCTCCGTGTCTTGGAGGATCCCTTGACACAGCTACAGGCCCTTAAGCTGAAACCCGAGGACCTCGATAACCGCTCTAGACGAGTGAATTTGCGGATCCGTGGCTTACCGGAGGAGGTGACAGAGGTCTCTTAGACGATTTCCTCCCTGTTCTATGAGCTGGTCCCACAATTGTCTGTTTTGTCCGCATACACAGGGCCCTGGCTAGACCCAAGAATCCTGATCTACCGCGGGTCGTGATCCTAAAACTTCATTATCCTGAGGTTAGAAACCTTATTTTACAGGCTGCTAGAAATGTCCCTGCACTCCCTGGTGCCCCCCCCCCCCAGTGCATATCTACACTGATCTAGTTCCTTCCACCCTAGCTTGGGACTTTCACCCAGTAACGTTGGTGCTACAGTGGGGAGGGGTGTGGTATAGATAGGGATTCCCCTTCTCCCTCTCCTTTCAAGTGAATGGCCACTCCCACACTGTTCGCTCCCTGACTGATGCCAAGGATGTGCTCTCCCAGGAACGCATTAAGCTAGTAGACCAACCACCTTTGCCCGAGTGTTTAGGCTGCTTGATTCGTACCTGGATACCTGTTGCTAAGGACCGGTGTTCATCTCTCCCTCCTTCGGTGGACCCTCTTCCTCCTTGAAAGCTGAATACTGACTGTATTGTTACACCCTGTTACCTCTGTTGGGACGCTGCTCTGTTTTCTTCAGCTTGGATGGACATTCCTGTAGTCTCCCGATGGACTAGTGCACTTTACACCCTGGACATGTCATTGGACTGCCCCCTCTTCCCCTCTACCCCCCCTAGTTGGTCGGTTGTGGTCACCCACTCCCTTTCTTCAGGAGTCTTGTCTGCGGTCCAGAATACTGTTTTCCACCATCCCTCACTGGGAATTAGGAAGAATGTCAGACAACTCTCTCCGGCTGCCCGTCTCTCCTATTCTATGGTTTTGTTTACATTTTGTCTTTTTTTGTGTTTTTGTTTATTTTTTGTTTATGCAGGCATGGTATTATATTGCATGGATGTTCCATTTTTATGTCCTGGGTGCATGCCACCATTATTCCTGTAGTAGTCTTTTGCATGGCATCTAGGCCTTCATTTTTCATAGGTCGTATAAAAGGTTTTACTGCTTTTCGTTCACATCTAAATGTTGCAGGGTGAGGACTCTCCTGAGTAACCCATTCCCACTCTCTGTACAACATGAATATATGGACCCTGAGGTGTTTTTTGATATTACTAGGTACTCTATATGATAAGGTTTTATGTTTGGTTAATACATATGCTCCTACTGACTCTCCCCTGACATTTTTTGGGAAGATGTGATGACTTACGATACTTTGATTTGGGCAGGTGATTTTAACATTTAGCAAACTAGATAATTCTAACTTGGCCCCATTTCGCAGGTCAGGGGCTCAACAACGCCTGCTTTAGTAATTGTTTATAGATCATGGTCTGACGGACGTTTGGCGTGAGCATAACGGAACAGCCAGGGGTTATTCTTATTATTCCCCTGCTCAGCTACATTTCACCAGGATTGAATGGGTGTTGACCACCCGCAGGACCTTACCTTCTCTCTGTCTGTTGGCGTGGTCCGACCATGATATGGTATGTGCTGTGTTCAATTTTATGACTCCTTTCACATCCCCTTTTTGGTGGCGTTTGAATGAGTCCCTATTTGCCTAGGGTCAAACAGCAGTTGGATTCAGATCTGTCCTCCTATTTCACCTTCAATGTTGACTCTGATACTGCCCCTGAATGGGGATGGTTGGCCCACAATTCTTACATTCATGGACAAATCATATCTTTAGCCACAGGCATCAAGCACGACCGTAAAAAACGCAAGCAGCCCTTAGAGGCTAAATTGCAGAGACTTACATTTGTGGTCAGGGCTACCAACGTGAATAAGCTGCCTGAAAATAACAACAATACCTAATAATGATAACAACCATAATATTAGTAACGACAATAGTAATAACGATCATAGTTATAACCATTATAACGATACCTTATGACTATTAAATCTAACAACAACAACAAGGATAATGATAACATACTTACAGTGGTTAGAATTGTGACCAAAACCGCGACCGTGGGCATGCCTATAGAGGGCCAATAATTAAGCCGATTTCTTCTAAAGGTATGGTGTTCAGACTTACATTGTCTGAACACCATACCTTTAGAAGAAATCGGCTTAAGTATTGCCGAATACTAGGAACCCCATAATGACACCCCCCCCTGCTTTGAGGGGCAGGGGCGTACAAATGCCCGTGTCTCATCCGCTCGGCTGGTTGTAATTTATATATCCGTACTTGTATGATTGCTGTTACTTAACATGCTAAAGTATAGTAAGTCATAACCTCTACCAAGGGTCTGCCTATAAAGGGCCAAAAAATACACACAATATCCTTTTGATTCCCTACCACCACCTGAGCCAGCGATGTTATTACTCTGAAGCCGTGTCAGAACAACAAATATGCAGTGCATCCCCTTGCGGACGTGGCAGGCATAACTGGTATACTACCGCCTATGAGCCAAAATATAATTGCTCTGAAGCCGTGGCCGTAACCATGATTATGCAGTGCATCCCCCTGTGGACGTGGCAGGCATAACGGGTAAACCACAGCCTATGAGTCATGATATTATTGCTCTGAAACCGTGTCAGTAACAATACTTATGCAGTGCCTCCCCCTGCAGACGTGGCAGGCATAACAGGTATACTACCGCCTATTTGTCATGATATTATTTCTCTGAAAATGTGTCAGTAACAATAATTGCGCAGTGCAACCCCCTGCTGATGTGGCAGGCATAACAGGTATACTACTGTCTAAGTGTAGATATTATTACTCACAGGAATGAGTAATAATAATAACATAATTTGCAGTGAATCCCCCTGCAGACATGGCAGGTAAACCGGTAACATAACACCTATGTGAGGATAGCTCTGAAAACAATTTAGCAAGAAATATTACTTAGATGACTTACCAGTAGCAATAATTACACATTGCGACCACTTGCAGACATGGCAGGCATACAGAGTATACTACGAATTTGGGTTGTGAATATTGTTGCTCTAAAGACGTGCCAGTAACAATAATTACGCATGTGCATCCCCCTGCAAATGTGGCAGGCATGATGGGTATCCAACCTCCTATGAGTCATAATGTATTAATTCTGAAGACAGTTGTGAAGTAGAGGCTAAATGTAACATGACAAGTTAATCAGACTGCTAATAATGATCGTAACTGATTTTAATTGTTTTTATTGGCTGTAGTAATACATGTCTGCACCTATGTATCGCACAAATGCTATGAGCGTATCACCAGTATACAGCTGCGAATATATGAGCCGCGTTAATTAAGCGTATGCACCCACCATAAATGCTGTGTGTATGAACAGTATAAATGCTATGAGTACACGTACAGTATAAAAACTAGAAGCGGATGTGCAGTATAAAACTAAGAGCAAATGTACAGTATAAATGCTAAAAAAGTGCAGAGCTGTAGCCAGCTCCTTTTGCGCCCAAGGCAAGCCCAGAAAACTGCAACCCCCCCCCCCCCCCCCCCAAAAAAGAAAAAAGGTTAAAAAGTGGTTCTGGAGTATAATACAGGATATAACTCAGGATCAGTACGGAATAAGTAATGCAATGTATGTGTTACGCCGAGCGCTCCGGGTCCCCGCTCCTCCCCGGAGCGCTCGCTACACTCTCGCTCCCGCAGCGCCCCGGTCAGATCCACTGACCGGGTGCGCTGCGATACCGCCTCCAGCCGGGATGCGATTCGCGATGCGGGTGGCGCCCGCTCGCGATGCGCACCCCGGCTCCCTTACCTGACTCGCTCTCCGTCGGTCCTGTCCCGGCGCGCGCGGCCCCGCTCCCTAGGGCGCGCGCGCGCCGGGTCTCTGCGATTTAAAGGGCCACTGCGCCGCTGATTGGCGCAGTGGTTCTAATCAGTGTGTTCACCTGTGCACTCCCTATGTATACCTCACTTCCCCTGCACTCCCTCGCCGGATCTTGTTGCCATTGTGCCAGTGAAAGCGTTCCCTTGTGTGTTCCTAGCCTGTGTTCCAGACCTCCTGCCGTTACCCCTGACTACGATCCTTGCTGCCTGCCCCGACCTTCTGCTACGTCCGACCTTGCTTCTGTCTACTCCCTTGTACCGCGCCTATCTTCAGCAGTCAGAGAGGTTGAGCCGTTGCTAGTGGATACGACCTGGTCACTACCGCCGCAGCAAGACCATCCCGCTTTGCGGCGGGCTCTGGTGAATACCAGTAGTGACTTAGAACCGGTCCACTAGCACGGTCCACGCCAATCCCTCTCTGGCACAGAGGATCCACCTCCTGCCAGCCGGCATCGTGACAGTAGATCCGGCCATGGATCCCGCTGAAGTTCCTCTGCCAGTTGTCGCCGACCTCACCACGGTGGTCGCCCAGCAGTCACAACAGATAGCGCAACAAGGCCACCAGCTGTCTCAACTGACCGTGATGCTACAGCAGCTACTACCACAGCTTCAGCAATCATCTCCTCCGCCAGCTCCTGCACCTCCTCCGCAGCGAGTGGCCGCCTCAGGCCTACGACTATCCTTGCCGGATAAATTTGATGGGGACTCTAAGTTTTGCCGTGGCTTTCTTTCACAATGTTCCCTGCACTTGGAGATGATGTCGGACCAGTTTCCTACTGAAAGGTCTAAGGTGGCTTTCGTAGTCAGCCTTCTGTCTGGAAAAGCTCTGTCATGGGCCACACCGCTCTGGGACCGCAATGACCCCGTCACTGCCTCTGTACACTCCTTCTTCTCGGAAATTCGAAGTGTCTTTGAGGAACCTGCCCGAGCCTCTTCTGCTGAGACTGCCCTGCTGAACCTGGTCCAGGGTAATTCTTCCGTTGGCGAGTACGCCGTGCAATTCCGTACTCTTGCTTCAGAACTTTCCTGGAATAATGAGGCCCCCTGCGCGACCTTTAAAAAAGGCCTATCCAGCAACATTAAAGATGTTCTGGCCGCACGAGAAATTCCTGCTAACCTACATGAACTCATTCATCTAGCCACTCGCATTGACATGCGTTTTTCCGAAAGGCGTCAGGAGCTCCGCCAGGATATGGACTTTGTTCGCACGAGGCGTTTTTTCTCCCCGGCTCCTCTCTCCTCTGGTCCTCTGCAATCCGTTCCTGTGCCTCCCGCCGTGGAGGCTATGCAAGTTGACCGGTCTCGCCTGACACCTCAAGAGAGGACACGACGCCGCATGGAGAAGCTCTGCCTGTACTGTGCCGGTACCGAACACTTCCTGAAGGATTGTCCTATCCGTCCTCCCCGCCTGGAAAGACGTACGCTGACTCCGCACAAAGGTGAAACAGTCCTTGATGTCAACTCTGCTTCTCCACGTCTTACTGTGCCTGTGCGGATATCTGCCTCTACCTTCTCCTTCTCCACTAAGGCCTTCTTGGACTCCGGATCTGCAGGAAACTTTATTTTGGCCTCTCTCATCAACAGGTTCAACATCCCAGTGACCAGTCTCGCCAGACCTCTCTACATTAATTGCGTTAACAATGAAAGATTGGACTGTGCCGTGCGTTACCGCACGGAACCCCTCCTAATGTGCATCGGACCTCACCACGAAAAAATTGAGTTTTTGGTCCTCTCCAATTGCACTTCCGAAATTCTCCTTGGACTACCCTGGCTTCAACACCATTCCCCAACCCTGGATTGGTCCACAGGGGAGATCAAGAGTTGGGGTCCCTCTTGTTTCAAGGACTGCCTTAAACCGGTTACCAGTACTCCTTGCCGTGACCCTGTGGTTCCCCCTGTAACCGGTCTCCCTAAGGCCTATATGGACTTTGCGGATGTTTTTTGCAAAAAACAAGCTGAGACTCTACCTCCTCACAGGCCTTATGACTGTCCTATTGACCTCCTCCCGGGCACTACTCCACCCCGGGGCAGAATTTATCCTCTCTCTGCCCCAGAGACTCTTGCTATGTCTGAGTACATCCAGGAAAATTTAAAAAAGGGCTTTATCCGCAAATCCTCCTCTCCTGCCGGAGCCGGATTTTTCTTTGTGTCCAAAAAAGATGGCTCCCTACGTCCTTGCATTGACTACCGCGGTCTTAATAAAATCACGGTAAAGAACCGCTACCCTCTACCTCTCATCTCTGAACTCTTTGATCGCCTCCAAGGTGCCCACATCTTTACCAAACTGGACTTAAGAGGTGCTTATAATCTCATCCGCATCAGAGAGGGGGATGAATGGAAAACGTCATTTAACACTAGAGATGGACACTTTGAGTATCTGGTCATGCCCTTTGGCCTGTGCAACGCCCGTGCCGTCTTCCAAGACTTTGTTAATGAAATTTTTCGTGATCTCTTATATTCCTGTGTTGTTGTGTATCTGGACGATATCCTGATTTTTTCTGCCAACCTAGAAGAACACCGCCAGCATGTCCGCATGGTTCTTCAGAGACTTCGTGACAATCAACTTTATGCCAAAATGGAGAAATGTCTGTTTGAATGTCAATCTCTTCCTTTCCTAGGATACTTGGTCTCTGGCCAGGGACTACAAATGGATCCAGACAAACTCTCTGCCGTCTTAGATTGGCCACGCCCCTCCGGACTCCGTGCTATCCAACGTTTTTTGGGGTTCGCCAATTATTACAGACAATTTATTCCACATTTTTCCACCATTGTGGCTCCTATCGTGGCTTTAACCAAAAAAAATGCCAATCCTAAGTCATGGCCTCCTCAAGCGGAAGACGCCTTTAAACAGCTCAAGTCTGCCTTTTCTTCAGCTCCCGTGCTCTCCAGACCTGACCCATCTAAACCCTTCCTATTGGAGGTTGATGCCTCCTCAGTAGGAGCTGGAGCGGTCCTTCTACAAAAAAATTCTTCCGGGCATGCTGTTACTTGTGGGTTTTTTTCTAAGACCTTCTCTCCGGCGGAGAGGAACTACTCCATCGGGGATCGAGAGCTACTAGCCATTAAATTAGCACTTGAGGAATGGAGGCATCTGCTGGAGGGATCAAGATTTCCAGTTATTATTTACACCGATCACAAGAACCTCTCCTATCTCCAGTCTGCCCAACGGCTGAATCCTCGCCAGGCCAGGTGGTCTCTGTTCTTTGCCCGATTTAATTTTGAAATTCACTTTCGGCCTGCCGATAAGAACATTAGGGCCGATGCTCTCTCTCGTTCCTCGGATGCCTCGGAAGTAGAGCTCTCTCCGCAACACATCATTCCTCCTGACTGCCTGATCTCCACTTCTCCAGCCTCCATCAGGCAAACTCCTCCAGGGAAGACCTTCGTCTCTCCACGCCAACGCCTCGGAATCCTCAAATGGGGTCACTCCTCCCATCTCGCAGGTCATGCGGGCATCAAGAAATCCGTGCAACTCATCTCTCGTTTCTATTGGTGGCCGACTCTGGAGACGGATGTTGTGGATTTTGTGCGAGCCTGCACTGTCTGTGCCCGGGATAAGACTCCTCGCCAGAAGCCCGCTGGTCTTCTTCATCCTCTGCCTGTTCCCGAACAGCCTTGGTCTCTGATTGGTATGGACTTTATTACAGACTTACCCTCATCCCGTGGCAACACTGTTGTTTGGGTGGTCGTTGATCGATTCTCCAAGATGGCACATTTCATCCCTCTTCCTGGTCTTCCTTCTGCGCCTCAGTTGGCAAAACAATTTTTTGTACACATTTTTCGTCTTCACGGGTTGCCCACGCAGATCGTCTCGGATAGAGGCGTCCAATTCGTGTCTAAATTCTGGAGGGCTCTCTGTAAACAACTCAAGATTAAATTAAACTTTTCTTCTGCTTATCATCCTCAATCCAATGGGCAAGTAGAAAGAATTAACCAGGTCCTGGGTGATTATTTACGGCATTTTGTTTCCTCCCGCCAGGATGACTGGGCAGATCTTCTACCATGGGCCGAATTCTCGTATAACTTCAGAGTTTCTGAATCTTCTTCCAAATCCCCATTTTTCGTGGTGTACGGCCATCACCCTCTTCCCCCCCTCCCTACTCCCTTGCCCTCTGGTGTACCCGCTGTAGATGAAATAACTCGTGATCTTTCCACCATATGGAAAGAGACCCAAAATTCTCTCTTACAGGCTTCATCACGCATGAAGAAGTTTGCTGATAAGAAAAGAAGAGCTCCCCCCATTTTTTCTCCCGGAGACAAGGTATGGCTCTCCGCTAAATATGTCCGCTTCCGTGTTCCCAGCTACAAATTGGGACCACGCTATCTTGGTCCTTTCAAAATTTTGTGCCAGATTAATCCTGTCTCTTATAAACTTCTTCTCCCTCCTTCTCTTCGTATTCCTAATGCCTTTCACGTTTCTCTTCTTAAACCACTCATCATCAACCGTTTCTCTCCTAAACTTATCTCTCCCACTCCTGTCTCCGGTTCTTCTGACATCTTTCCTGTAAAGGAGATACTGGCCTCCAAAAAGGTCAGAGGAAAAACCTTCTTTTTGGTTGACTGGGAGGGCTGTGGTCCTGAAGAGAGATCCTGGGAACCTGAGGACAATATCCTAGATAAAAATCTGGTCCTCAGGTTCTCAGGCTCCAAGAAGAGGGGGAGACCCAAGGGGGGGGGTACTGTTACGCCGAGCGCTCCGGGTCCCCGCTCCTCCCCGGAGCGCTCGCTACACTCTCGCTCCCGCAGCGCCCCGGTCAGATCCACTGACCGGGTGCACTGCGATACCGCCTCCAGCCGGGATGCGATTCGCGATGCGAGTGGCGCCCGCTCGCGATGCGCACCCCGGCTCCCGTACCTGACTCGCTCTCCGTCGGTCCTGTCCCGGCGCGCGCGGCCCCGCTCCCTAGGGCGCGCGCGCGCCGGGTCTCTGCGATTTAAAGGGCCACTGCGCCGCTGATTGGCGCAGTGGTTCTAATCAGTGTGTTCACCTGTGCACTCCCTATGTATACCTCACTTCCCCTGCACTCCCTCGCCGGATCTTGTTGCCATTGTGCCAGTGAAAGCGTTCCCTTGTGTGTTCCTAGCCTGTGTTCCAGACCTCCTGCTGTTACCCCTGACTACGATCCTTGCTGCCTGCCCCGACCTTCTGCTATGTCCGACCTTGCTTCTGTCTACTCCCTTGTACCGCGCCTATCTTCAGCAGTCAGAGAGGTTGAGCCGTTGCTAGTGGATACGACCTGGTCACTACCGCCGCAGCAAGACCATCCCGCTTTGCGGCGGGCTCTGGTGAATACCAGTAGTGACTTAGAACCGGTCCACTAGCACGGTTCACGCCAATCCCTCTCTGGCACAGAGGATCCACCTCCTGCCAGCCGGCATCGTGACAGTATGTACACAGTGACCTCACCAGCAGAATAGTGCATACAGCTCTGGAGTATAATACAGGATATAACTCAGGATCAGTACAGGATAAGTAATGTAATGTATGTACACAGTGACCTCACCAACAGAATAGTGAGTACAGCTCTGGGGTATAATACAGGATATAAATCGAGATTTTCCTAGCTTGTGACGGAAAATATTAGTTATATGAAGACAGGAGGCGAGTATCTTATGCATTAATCTTTCTTTATTAATGCCCATAGCAGAAAACTATCTTTCTTTATATAATTCAAACAGAAAAAACTTTTCTTCTTTGAAAACGATGAAACAGACTACATATCCCAGCAGTCCTTGCAATCCTGATAGCCACTCCTATCCCAGTGACTCTATATAAAGGACTGCCTTAGTAACACTCCTCCTCTTTCTTGAAGCGAAGTGCAGACTCCTAAGAATCACGAACTCCATGTAGAACTCGGTACCGCAACTCGATTCTTCGGCCAGCCGGCCAACACCTTCCGACTCCGGAGCCATAACACGGGCTTGTGGAACCTTGCCACAAACGACACTCCAACAGGGATGTCTTGAAATCGAACTTCGTCCCAACGGGGACTCAGGAACTAATAGATTATCCGCAAACAGGAATTCTCCACCGTAGTTCAATACCCTGTAGAAAAGAGAAGAAAAACTCGTAACAGGGTGGGTCGGGAGGGAAGATACTCGCCTCCTGTCTTCATATAACTAATATTTTCCGTCACAAGCTAGGAAAATCTCGATTTATATATCAGACAGGAGGCTCATATCTTATGCAAGTTTAAAGCTGCATCATAAAATAGACATCAAATTTAAGAATGATTCAGGTCAAAGGACAGACATAGAGACATGATCCTCCGGTCTAAAGTAAAATTGACGAAAGGTCGACTCTGAAGACCAATCTGCTGCCAATAGAAGGTCTGACAGCGAACCCCCTGAAGTAACCACCTTAGTGGCCATAGCTCCCCTAGTAGAGTGGGCGCCAAAAAGGGAAATGTCAATCCCTGACATTTCCATCACTGATGTCACCCATCTGGCCAGAGTGGCCGAGGAGACTGGATGGTGTGGTTGGACATATGAAACAAGTAATTGGAAATAGTCGGGGGAACGCAAAGGTGCCGTGCGCCTCTCGTATGCCTGCAGGCATCGGACGACGCAAAGTCGTGGATGCGACGGAAAAAAGGGGTAGAAAACCGAGTGCAATCTGGTTTTGGTTCTACGAACCACTGAGAAATTAACTCCTTCTGGCGAAAATTGTCGCCTGGAAATATCGAGGGCTCTCACATCTGATACCCTTTTAATGGAAACCAGACATAATAGAGTCGTGAGCTTGAAGGATAAAACCTTCAAGGAAAGAGAATCATTGTCTTCCCACGAGGAAAACATCTGTAACACTTTAGCAACGTCCCACGTGGTCTGATAACGCGGTCGCGGAGGACGTTTAAATTTTACGCCGCGTAGGAGACGGCACACCAAAGGATGTTTGCCTACAGGCAAAGAGTCCACCGGAGAATGGTATGCCGAGATGGCGGACCTGTATACATTGAGGGAACTATATGATTTTCCCGATTCACATGATTCCGCCAGGTAGTTCACTACTAATGAAACAGGTGCCTGAACGGGATTAACTTGTCGTTGATCACACCAACGAACCCACAATCCCCAGGCAGATCGATATGCCGATCTAGTCCCTGGGGCCCAGGCCAAGGCGAGGAGATCTCTAGCCGATTGTGAAAGGACTCCACTTGGGTCTGGCACCCCGAAACCAACCACGCCAGGAGAGGTAGTTTGCCCTCCAGCACCAACGGGTGTTGACCCTTGGTTGGATTTGTCAAAAGATGTGGGAAGTGGGGAAGTAGTCTGGGATAGTCCATCGAGATCCCCAGAATCAGAGGGAACCACGGTTGCGTCGGCCACCAAGGAGTGACCAGAACAACCCTCGCCTTCTGGTTGACTATTTGAAGGAGAAGTCTGGTGATCAGCGGAAAGGGGGGAAACGCATAATGCGTCCCTGTCGGCCAAGTCTGGCGAAATGCATCCACTGCTACTGCCTCTGGATCCGGCCTCCAGCTGTAAAAGCGGAATAACTGTCGGTTGAGGCGTGAGGCGAAAAGATCCGTGTGGAACGGACCCCAGAGACCCTGAAGCGTTAGAAACACAGATCGTTCCAGCGTCCAGTCGCTGGAATCTGTAAGGTATCGGGAATTCCAGTCTGCCACGGAGTTGGACACACCTGGAATATACTCCGCTATCGGAATAATGTTGCGAGAAAGGCAGAAATGCCAAAATTCGGACGCGATGTCCGCTAACAGCTTGGATTTCGTGCCCCCTAGGCGGTTGATGTATTGCACCGCCGCCACATTGTCCATGCGTAGTAATACGCAACAGTTGGATCTCTGAGAGAGGAAGCTCCTGAGGGCGAAAAAGGCCGCCAGGAGTTCCAATGCATTGATATGGAGGGAAGATTCTTCGACGGACCATGTCCCTCCTGTGGTGGAGTGGCCACACCGGGCCCCCCAGCCCTGTCGGCTCGCATCCGACTCCAAAACGACGTCTGGGCTGGAATTGAAGATCGTCTTGCCGTTCCATTCGACGGCATGCCGAAGCCACCACCGTAACTCTTCCTCCGATTCTGGACAAAGAGTGACCTCGTCCGCATAACGCAGACCCTGCCGTAAGTGTAGGGTCTTGAGGCGTTGCAGAGCCCGATAATGAAGCGGGGCCGGAAAAATGGCCTGAATGGAGGCCGCTAGCAGACCGACTATACGTGAGATCACTCTCAACGATACTCGGCCTTTTCGCAAGACTGCCCTGATTTCCTTGCGAATCAAGGCCAGTTTGGACTTGGGTAAACGTAGTACCGCCTGTCTGGTGTCCACTAAGAACCCCAAAAACTCTATCTCCTGACCTGGAGAGAGTACTGACTTTTTGTGGTTGATGAGGAAACCTAGGTCCTCCAGTAATGTCACTGTCCATATTTTGTGCAGACTGGCTTGCTCTCTGGAACGTGCCATTATTAGTAAGTCGTCCAGATATATTATCAGGCGTACGCCTCTGCATCGCAATGCGGCTACGACGGGCTTCATTATCTTGGTGAAGCACCATGGAGCTGATGAAAGACCGAAGGGTAGGCAAGTAAATTGCCACATTCTGTCCCTCCATAGAAATCTTAGAAATTGCTGAGAGGTAGGATGCATGGGAATTGTTAGATATGCATCCTTTAGGTCTATCTTGACCATCCAATCTCCCGGGATCAGGAGGTCTCGCAGTAAGTGTATCCCCTCCATTTTGAAGTGACGATACGTCACATGTTGGTTTAACTGTCTTAAGTTTATCACCGGCCGATAACCTCCGTCTTTCTTCTTGACTAAGAAGAGAGTGCTTACGAACCCGGGTGACCCGGGATCGACTTCTACTACCGCCTGTTTTGATATGAGTTCTTCTAGTTCCAAGTCTATGAGGCGTACATTTGGAGGAGAAAAATGAATGGGGTGCGGTCTGATGTTCATGACCGGTTGAGAGAGGAAATCTATGTGATAACCCGTTACCGCTGCCAGTATCCACGCGTCTGCTGTAATCGTGGACCAGACGTGGGTAAAATACTGCAGCCTGCCCCCCACAGGTATGTGTGTGTGGTAATGTGGCATCATACTCACCAGTGGGCGGACGAGATCTAGGGAATCCTCTGCCTCCGCGTCCCCTCCAGGGGCGTCCTCGTGGGGGAAAGAAAGGGGCCGGTTGTGCCACAGGGATTGGATATTGCTGTTGAGCGGTAGCGTAAGGTTGAGCGGGGGGTCTGGAATAAGCTCTGTAATAATTGTTACGGCCGGCAGAGCGACCCCTACCTCTGCCGGCCTTGTGAAAAACCTTAGTCCCAGTACCAGGCTTTTTAAGAGAGGATTGAGCCTTGTCAAGGCTGGTGAACAGACTAACGAATTTGTTTATGTTTTTGATCAAATCCTCTCCAAATAGGAGGCCTTCGGCTGAAGGTCCCGGCTCAGTCTCAGCCAAATGAGACAACTGGGGGTCGAGTCTCATTAATATCGACCTGCGTCGCTCAGTAGAGCATGTAGTATTGGCCGAACCCAGGAGGCAGATGGCCCTCTGTGCCCAACCTCTTAATTGGGTCAAGTCCACGGGGTCATCTGTGGAAGCCGCTTGTTCTGATAAATTTAATATTTTTGTCAGAGGACCCAACAAGTCTAAAATGCGATCTTGTATCGCCTTAAATGAGCGCTCGATACCTTTTTTGGTATACTTGCCATTCTTTAGTAGGTACTTTAACAGTACTGGATCAATTTCAGGTGTATGGGCCACCTTTTTGGAGACAAATGGCCTGGGGCATTCTGCCCTCAGTTTGTTCCTATTGACCCTGTCCAGGGTCCTCCTTGTCCAGTATTCTACATATTGTGATACTTGCGGTAGGGGTGCCCAGTCACCTGACCGCGGATGCGATATTGCATCCGGGTTGAAGAATGGTTCCCCTAGGGAGTCTAAGATGGCCTCAGAAGGCAAGTCAGGGTCGAATTCTTTTAAGTCAGACATAAGCCCAGCTTCCTCAATCTCCGAATCAGAATCTGTGGTCACTGTCACCTCGGATCCTTCTGAAGATTCGTCATTAGACGTATCATTAAAGGAGTTCGGCTTTGCTCGCCTAAGGGACTTAAGGCGTTTATGTGGTATCTCCTTGTGAGTCAAGGGTCGTTGAGGATTCTGTTCAGGAAGGCTGGGTTGACCGGCCGTGTTGGGTCCGGTCTTATGCATCAATTCTACTTCCCCTGCCGGGGAGTCGGAATACGCAGTAAGGTGTCTGCGTTTGAAAGGAACTTTCCCTTTCTTAACATTACTCACTGTAACCTGGGAGGTGGAAGGGTTAACAGTAGAGGACAGTGCAGCCTGCACAGACCTGTTGATGAGGTCTTGAATTTGAGCAGCTGTGAGAAGCTGAGGTGAATCAGATGGAAAATCATCCACTGTCACCTCCCTGGGTAAGGTATTAGCTCCTTCTGCCATGATAATTCTATAATAGTACTAATTAGGGCTATAGTAATGTAAATGTATTACAATCTAGAGTAACCAAGTAATTATTAAGCGCCCTGCACTGAGTAAACTAAGTTTTCAGGGCAGCACAGAACAAGGCTGAACTCACTATACAGGGACAAATCTGTAGGTACCGCTCTCCTCACCGCTCGCAGCAGACTGGCGATGCGGTGAAGAGGAGGTACGGAACTAGGGTGTTCTCAGCCGTAATCTCGCGATGTTACGGCTGAAAACCCAATGATTGGTCAGTAAATGACCGCGCCTCACGGAGGGCCCGCCCCCTTCCCTGACCGCGCGCGCGAGTCGGAGCCGCGGCGGGAAAGGAGAAGAAGAAGGGGGGAAGGGTAAAGGACGCTCACAAGATGGCGTCTAAAGGTAAGAGTATGAGGCAAAAGGGGAAAAGAAAAACAGGATTAGGAGGGAGGAGAAGAGCGCCCGAACGTGCGGACAGCGGCTCTCTTCTCCCTACGATATAACAAGGGCAGAAGCCCAGAGGAAAAAGAGAATGAATAGAAAAGAGAGAATGAAATATTTAAAGAGAGAGTAGTAAGATATTGTTAAGTGTAAACACAAAACAATTCTGAATACACTGCACAGGTATGAACAATTTAAGAAGAATTTAAGAAGAATTTATACATGAATTGAAGTAATACTTATCTTATCTCTGCCATGAGCAGAAAGAAAGAGGAGGAGTGTTACTAAGGCAGTCCTTTATATAGAGTCACTGGGATAGGAGTGGCTATCAGGATTGCAAGGACTGCTGGGATATGTAGTCTGTTTCATCGTTTTCAAAGAAGAAAAGTTTTTTCTGTTTGAATTATATAAAGAAAGATAGTTTTCTGCTATGGGCATTAATAAAGAAAGATTAATGCATAAGATATGAGCCTCCTGTCTGATATATAACTCAGGATCAGTACAGGAAAAGTAATGTAATGTATGTACTCAGTGACCTCACCAGCAGAATAGTGAGTACAGCTCTGGAGTATAATACAGGATATAACTCAGGATCAGTACAGGATAAGTAATGTTATGTATGTACACAGTGACCTCACCAACAGAATAGTGAGTACAGCCCTGGGAGTATATTACAGGATGAGGATGCCCATACTACATTATAGAAAAAAAAAAACCTGTACTCACCTCCAGTGCTCCTATTGTGCCCATCTCCGGTCCCCCGGTGTAATCCTGAGCTGAAGAATGTTTTGGGCCCGGAGTGACATTGTGGCCCACTGTGTCATACTGCTGCTAAGCCTCCGTAGTGATGTCCCACCTCGGCCAGCTAAGCAGCAGCATGGCACACTGGGTCCCGATGTCACTCTGGGCCTAAGTGTCACACTGCAGCTCAGGAAGAGGACTGCACCCGGGGACCGTAGCAGGGCACAGCGGGAGAGCTGGAGGTGAGAACAGATTTTTTTTTTATAAACCTGTAGTATGGACATTCATCTAAAATGTCCTCTGAGCTGACCAGGTCCACCGACGCAAAATTGCGGTGTCCTGATCAGTTCACACGGGGAGCGGAGGGTCCCTACCTGCCTCCGGTTTATCCTATCAGCCCCTAAATATAAATAAGCCCCTTCCCTAATTAACGTTCTGATCAGCCTCCCTTTACCCATTTTTAAAATAAAATAATGTAAATAAAAATAAACGTGGTGTCGCCTCATGCGTAAATGTCCGAACTATTAAAATATAACAATAATTAAATAAACCACACGGTCATTGGCGTAAACATAAAAAAATGCCAAAGTCCAGAATTGATGATTTTTGGTCACTTTATATAACATAAAAAAAGACAAAAATGGTAAAGCTAAAAACTACAGATCATGACACAAAAAGGGAGCCCTCGTACAATATTATAATAAGGAGGCATATTTACAAATGAGAGGACACAGTGGGCATTATTATTTATTTATACATAAGGGGACACAAAAGGGCTTATGAGGGGGCACGAGGGCATATTTAAAAAATTAGGAGGCATCGTAAATATGAGGGGGACACAGAGGGCACATTTTTATATGAGAAGAACATAAGGCAATATATATATTGCCCTCCTGTTCTTCTCATATAAAAATGTGCCCTCGGTGTTCCCCTCATATATATAATGCCCCACAGTGCACCCTCATATATATATAATGCCCCACAGTGCACCCTCATATATATTTGATTGTGTGTCTTGGCCTTACCTGTTCGCACTGTTATCTAAATTTGGTTTCTTGGGTCCCTTTATTCTGATTTTGACTAATTTGTACTCAGCGCCGACTGCATACTTGTCGCCAGCTCTTTTCGCGTTAGTGATAAAGCTTTTGGCAGAGTTGATTAGGGATCATCCTGACATCAGTTGCACAACAATTGGCTCGTCTGTGTATAAGGTGAAACTTTTTAAAGATGGCCACTTGTTGACTCTTACGAATCCCCTTGTGTCCTTGCTGAATATTTTTCAACTTTGTGATGATTTCGCCCAGTGGTTGGAGCTACGTGTAAATATAACGAAATCTGAGATACTCTATTGTAATGTCCCGCCTCTTACACAACAGTCTATTGCCCATACGTTTGGCTTTAAAGACTTTCTCTGGTTTTTCCTATTTGGGGATTAAATGGACATCCTCCCTTCAGTCCCTCTACGGGGTTAAAGGGTAACTCTCATTAAAATAAATTTTTGCTATTGCACTCCTTATGGTAAATAAAAAATATTTCTAATATACTTTGTTTAAAAAAATTAAGTTATCTATGTTTTAATTGTGCTTAAAAAGGCCCAAGAGCACATTTTCCCGCATCTTATACACAGACTTAGGACCGAGGTCCAAACACAGAAAGTGCAGCCTGGAGTGCTGCTTTCAGCAGCCAGGGAGCCGCCGGTAATGGCCGACATCCGCAATCATGTGGATGTCCGCCATTTAAGGGGTACTCCGGTGCTTACACATCTTATCCCCTATCCAAAGGATAGGGGATACCTGACCGCGTGAGTTCCGCTGCTGGGGACAGCTATCACGCCCCCTGCCGTAGGCTTGCATTGAGTGGCAGAGCGTGACGTCACACGCCGCCGGCCGTGTGGTCGTCGGTAATCAGACATGGAGCGAACACGCTCCGGGGACTGATTACAAACGGGGGTGCGCGTGCAAGATCCCGGGGGTCTTTTGGATAGGGGATAAGATGTGTAAGCACCGGAGTATTCCTTTAACGTCAGATGCAGTGATCAATATAGATCACGGCATCTCCGGCAGTGGGGTACTTTAATTGGATGATGGGATCACCTGCAGCGGATGATTTAAATTTTTATTGGGGGGAGGGGATATTTCACATTCTTTTTTAAAGCTTTAATAGTCTCCATAGGTGATTATTTGTAGAAATCATTTGATTGCTAATACTGTTCAGTGTCATGCATAGGGCATAGCACTGATCAGTGTTATCGGTCATCTTCTGCTCTGGTCTGCTCGATCTCAGACCAGAGCAGAAGACCCCAGGAGACGGACGGAGGAAGGTGAGGGAATCTCCATCCGTCTCCTGGGGTCTTCTGCTCTGGTCTGAGATCAAGCAGACTAGAGCAGAAGATGACCGATAACACTGATCAGTGCTATGCCCTATGCATAGCACTGAACAGTATTAGCAATCAAATGATTGCTACAAATAGTCCCCTATGGAGACTATTATAGTGTAAAAAAAAAAAAAAATGTGAAAAAATCCCCTCCCTCAATAAAAATGTAAATAATTAGTTTTCCCATTTTACCCCCAAAAAAGAATAAAAAATTAATTAATAAACATGTTTGGTATTGCCGCATGTGTAAAAATCTGAACTATCAAAAAATATTGCTTTCTCAATCTCATATGGTGAAAGGCGTAAATGTAAAAATATTTTATTCCCAAATTTTTTTTTATAAAAAAACTTAAATATAAACAAATGTGGTACCGATACAAACTACAGATCACAGCGCAATAAATGAGCCCTCATACCTCCCTGTATACAGTAAAATAGGAAAAGCTATAGGTGGTCAAAATAGAGCAGTTTCAAACATACTAATTTTGTTAAAGTAGTTTGAGATTTTTTTAAAGCGGTACAATTCTAAAAAGGCATATAACATGGGTATCATTTTAATTGTATTGACCCACAGAATAAAGATGTCATTTTTACTGTAAAGTGTACAGCATGAAAACTTAAAAAAAATAGAAAAATTTGCTACATTGCGGTTTTCCCACATAAACAATATTTTTTTGGTTGCGCCGTACATTTTATGGTGAAATAAGTGATGTCATTATAAAGTAAAATTGGTGACGCAAAAACAAGCCCTCATATGGGTCTGTGGAAGGTAATATAATAGAGTTATGATTTTTAGAAGGCAAGTAGTTAAAAACGAAAATGAAAAAATAAAATCGGCCTTGTCCTTAAGGGGTAAGAACTGCCTCCACTGAGACCACCACTTTTGTAAAAGTGTGTGGGGCTGAAGAAATGCCAAACCGGAGGGCTACAAACTGAAAATGTTTTAAGACTCCCTTGACCTAGAATGCGATCCTCAAAAATCTTCCGGATCCAGGATGGTTGGGAATATGGAGGAAGGCTTCCTTGAGATCCAAGGTAGTCAGGAAATCTTCCGGCAAAATAAGATTGGTTACTGACTTTATAGCTTCCATCCGAAAGTGATTGTGCTTCATGTACTGATTAAAAAATCACTACGTACTGAGCCTTATGTGACCCTGCTCTAAGGATACGTTTACACATGCGTATTTTTGCTGCCGTTGACCTAAATGGGTAGCAAAATCTGTTACGGCAGACCTGCAGCAGAAAATATGCACGTGTGAACGTACTCTAAAGGTCTTGTTCACATGAGCGGATTTCCTTTCAAACCTGCTGTGAGTTCGAAAGACGGCGGCTCTCCACTGGCTGCCAGCAAAAATTTGTTGGCCATTTTTGAAGTCAATAGGGTCTGTGGCGGATTTTCAACAGCGTAAACCCGCTGCTAAAAAAAATCTTCTGCTGACAGGCCACAGAGACCCCGCCCCCATTAAAATTTGCAGCAGGAAATACAAGTTTGAAAGGAAACCCGCTTATGTGAATGAGCCATAAAGGTTGGAGTTTTTCCAGATTTACTCCTGTGCCGGGTAGTACTCTGTAAAGCTGAGGTTGGTGCTCTCAAATCACCCAAGTGCAAGTAAAAAGTGCAAACGTGTTCACACAAAAACCGTGCATGAGGATGCAGTCCATCACAAGCCCTTCACCGAAAGGAGAGAGGCCCCCCCCACCCAACAAAACCCTTAACCTCCAAGCCTTAAGGCACCTGCGAGGCTCCAGGAACAATGTCCCTTTTCGACAAAGCTACTCAGGGACCTAAAAGTGTTCCCGGGGGGCAACTAGGCGTTAACCAGGTTGCCACGAAGGAACCAATAAAACCGGTTTGGTACTCATGCCAAACAGGAATACCACGGGGTATGGCAGGGAGTTGACACACGTCCTCTAGATCGGCAGGAGGAACACCCAGAAGGGCAACCGCACCCTACCAAATTCTTGTGACACATAAAGAACACAAACGTGAGCACAGTGACAAAAACCATATAAATAAATAAGTGAATGTGCGCTGCGTAAAACTGCCCGGACATCCGTCCGGATCTATAGAAATTACTCTGCAGATCAAAAGCCAGAAGGCCGGAACAGTAGAGGTGAGTGCTTGGAAGAGTGAGAGATAACGTGCGTGCTTCGTGCCATCTGTCAAGTGGGGTTGCCAATACCAAATGAGTTCCGGCACCCTGGGGTCACCACTGGAGGCTCTGCTTTATTAGACTTTCTACATGTCAAAATTAGCACAGAACAAGGAGTGCTTACAAATGCCATGGCAATTTTCTTCTGCAGGTCAGTACAATTATGGCGAAACCTAATACATATACTTTTTAGAATGGTTCATTACAGTGACACTATAAAATGTATTTTTCGTTAAAAAAAAAAAAAGTTATTTTTGTGCATCTCCATGGTTTGAGAGCCATCTTTTTTCACTGACGCAACTTTTGGAAATTTTGCAATTGTTTAGATACTTTGTATGTTAGGATTGTGCCTAAATAATAATTGTGAATTGAAATTTTGTGAAAGATATTTTGTATGTAAAAATTTTACAAAAGAAAAAAAAAAGAAAAGAAAAAGAAACCTCGGCACTCAGGATTTCCTTTGAATAATCCTCTGTGTTTTATTCACATGTAAATCACAATGTAACACAGTGTTTCTAGTCAATTTACTAATTATTTGTGATTTTTTTCACACGCCCCTTCCCATAGATTTGCACTGAAGGGGTGTGGTGTGACATCTCGAAGGGTGTGGTGTGACATCTCGAGGGGCGTGGCGTGATGTCACGACCCCACAGCCCGCACCCAGCGTTTGGAACAAAATATTCTGAACACTGGGGCAGTGGAGTACCCCATTAAGTATGCGAGAAATACACAACAAACAAATAGCATACTATTGGATTTGTGTGTGTCTGCACAAAATACGGCCACTTGGGCAAATATTTTGCCCAAAAATTACTATCCACTGCATCTGCCAGAAAAGTAGACCCACACTAAGAAAGTGTGGTAGATGAAAAGTCACAAAAAAAAAAACTGCAACCATGTTCACTACGCAATAAATGCAACTTATAAACACAAAAACAAGTGTAAAGAAAATAATAAAATTCCCCCCATTTTGCTTCTTATATAACAGGCATTTTCAATCATAATTTATTCCTCTAAATGGCTTTACTGTAACAATTGTGTTAATTATTTTACTGTATTATTTGCCAATAAAAAAGTTAAATTAAAAAAGGCTGCTTCACTGCCTGAATTATTTGGTATTTATGAAGATGTGATTTGTGGATAAAAACGTTTCCCACATTCTGGTTATTATGACTTCTTCCGTGTGTGAATTCTCTGATGTTCAACAAGATGTGATTTCTGAGTAAAGCATTTGCCACATTCTGAGCATGAATATGGCTTCTCCCCAGTGTGAGTTCTATGATGTAGAACGAGACGTGATTTCACAGCAAAACATTTCCCACATTCTTGGCATGAAAATGGCTTCTCTCCTGTGTGAATTCTATGATGTTCAACAAGCTTTCTTTTCTCCAAAAAACATTTTCCACATTCTGAGCATGAAAATGGCTTCTCGCCTGTGTGAATTTTTTGATGGCGAATAAAAGCTGTTCTTTCCCTAAAACATTTTCCACATTCTGAGCATAAAAATGGCTTTTCTCCTGTGTGAGTTTTTTGATGTTCAACAAGCTTTGATTTCAGATAAAAACATTTCCCACATTCTGAGCATGGAAATGGTTTCTCCCCTGTGTGCGTTCTATGATGTTCAACAAGCTTTCCTTTCTCCGAAAAACATTTTCCACATTCTAAGCATGAAAATGGCTTCTCGCCTGTGTGAATTCTTTGATGGCGAATCAAATCTGTTCTCTCCCTGAAACATTTTTCGCATTCTGAGCATGAAAATGGCTTCTCTCCTGTGTGAGTTTTTTGATGTTTAACAAGAGCTGATTTTGGATTAAAACATTTGCCACATTCTAAGCATGGAAATGGCTTTTCTCCTGTGTGAATCCTCTCATGGTCAAGAAGATTTTTTCTTATAGAAAAACATTTCCCACATTCTTGACACGAAAATGGCTTTTCTTCTGTGTGAGTTTTTTGATGTTCAACAAGGTGTGATTTTACAGTAAAACATTTCCCACATTCTTGGCATGAAAAAGGCTTCTCTCCTGTGTGAACTCTCAGATGTGCAACAAGCCTTAATTTCAAAGTAAAACATTTCCCACATTGTGAACATGAAAATCTCTTCTCCCCAGTGTGAATTTCTTGATGGCGAATAAGATTTACTTTCTGCCTATAACATTTCCCACATTCTTGGCATGAAAATGGCTTCTCCCCTGTGTGAATCCTCTGATGGTCAACAAGATATGATTTCATAGTAAAACATTCCCCACATTCTTGACATGGAAATGCCTTCTCCCCAGTGTGAATTCTCTGATGTTGAACAAGATGTGATTTCATAGTAAAAAGTTTCCCACATTCTTGACATGAAAATGGCTTCCCCCCTGTGTGAGTTCTCACATGTCTATCAAGCTGTGATTTGAAAATAAAATATTTCCCACATTCTTGGCATGAAAATTGCTTCTCCTCTGTGTGAATTCTCTGTGTATCTTGTGTGGTATGATCATCTGCTTTATAATATGAAGATATAAGATTCTCCTCTGATCTCCTGGTACTGTCATCTGCCAAGGATAAAACAGTTTATGTTATTTATCAGTAATAGAACCTTAAACATTTTGCCCACATGTACAGTCAGTCACATGTACAGTCAGTCACATGTACAGTCAGTCAGTCACATGTACAATTAGTGCTGAATTATTTCATTATTTGACATCATAGAACATTCTCACTATCTGATCTAATAATCTTCTCTCCCCCATCTCCTGCAGTAAGACTGAGATCGCAGTGATCATTTTTTCTTTTTCTTCTCGCCTTCTTAAAACCACCACTCATACCCATTCACAGACCAATACGAGGGCTTGTATTTTGCAAGACCAATTGTACTTTGTACTGACACCCTTCATGTTATCATAAAGTATACTGGAAAATTGAAAAATATGTAATTTTGGATGCTTTAGTTTTTACAATACAGAGGTCCCTCAACATACGATGGAAATCCGTTCCAAATGGACCATCGTTTGTTGAAACCATCGCATGTTGAGGGATCCGTGCAATGTAAAGTATAGGACAGTGGTCTACAACCTGCGGACCTCCAAATGTTGCAAAACTACAACACCCAGCATGCCCGGACAGCCAACGGCTGTCCGGGCATGTTGGGTGTTGTAGTTTTGCAACATCTGGAGGTCCGCAGGTTGTAGAGCACTGTTAGAGGAAGTTAACTCACCTGTCCCCGCCGCTCCGGACCGTCACCGCTGCCCTGGATGTCGCCGTCCATCGCTGTCGCCGCGTCCCCTAGGTGTCCCCGACGCTCCGGCAAGGCCTCTGCTTCCCCAGCATCCGCGCTCTCCGTCGCCGCCATCATGTCGGTACGCACGGCGCTCCTATTGGATGACGGGACGACGTGATGACGTTGATGGGGAGCGCCTACGATGCAGGGGATCCCAAAGAGGACGCGCCGAAGCCCCGAGGACAGGTAAGAGACATCACCGGAGCTCACGGGGCACCGTAAACGGCTATCCGGCGGCAGCTGAAGCCGTTTATACGATGGCCCCGACATAAAAAAGCATCGTATGTTGATGCTGCCTTCAATATGCGATGGCCTCAGAGAGACCATCGCATGTTGAAATTATCGTATGTCAGGGCCACCGTAGGTCGAGGGGTCACTGTACTTTTTTTTATTCTATGTGTCAGTACAATTTCATCTATGACTTATCTTATCGACCCATAGAATAAAGAGAACGTCAACTTTACTCTATAGTACAATGTAAAAACTAAAGCATCCAAAACATTTTTTCATTTTACTACTGTTAGGATTAGCTACTGTTAGTAGTTGTTATTTAGTCTAGGATGTGCACAGGAGCTGAACCATCTATAAGTCTGCAGCTGTTGCTTATATTTCAGCAAATCTTCTATCTCTTTCTTTCTTCTATATATAATTGTGAAAATACTTTTTCCTCATCAGCAATGTCACATTTTTACCCATATTTTATTTATTTTTAGGCTGAATAGGAAATGTATAGAATAAAAAGTAACAGCAGATGTACACCAATTTTTTGAATTTTTTAGAAATTCCCTTTGAAACTGACTAAATAACATCTGTGACTCCACTCTGCATTTAATGGTTACTACTCACCTGGACAATAACCTGTAGGAATGTCCTCTTTATACTGTTCATCACTGCTCACATCTGTCTCCTCTTCTTCCTTTATGTCTGTAGTATTAATATAGTTCAGATCTTTCCCTGTAGGAATGTCCTTCATATACTGCTCATGACCGCGCACATCTGTCTCTTCTTCTTCTTTTACCCTTATGTTTGTAGCATTAATATAGATCAGATCGTTCCTTGTAGGAATGTCCTCTTTATACTGCTGATTGCCCCTCACATCTGTCTCTTCTTCTTTTACCCTTTTGTCTGGAGTATTAATAGAGTTAAGATCTTTCCCTGTAGGAATGTCCTTTTTATACTGCTCATCACCACTCACATCTGTCTCTTCTTCTTCCTTTATGTCTGTAGCATAGATAAGATCTTTCCCTGAAGGAATGTCCTTCATATACTGCTCATCACTGCTCACATCTGTCTCTTCTTCTTTCTTTATGTCTGTAGTGTTAATATAGTTCAGATCTTTCCCTGTAGGAATGTCCTCCATATACTGCTCATCACCACTCACATCTGTCTCATCTTCTTCTTTTACCCTTTTGTCTGGAGCATTAATAGAGTTAAGATCTTTCCCTGTAGGAATGTCCTCCTTTAATTGCTCATCATTGCTCACATCTGCCTTTTCTTCTTTCGTTATGTCTGTAGCAAAAATAGAGTTCAGATCTTTCCCTGTGGGAATGTCCTCCTTATACTGCTCATCACTGCTCACATCTGTCTCTTCTTCCTTTATGTCTGTAGCATTAATATGGAGCAGATCTTTCCCGCCAGGAATGTCCTCCTTATACTGCTCATCACTGATTACATCTGTCTCTTCTTCTTTTACCATTCTGTCTGGAGCATTAATATAGATCAGATCATTCCCTTGATTCAAAAGCTGTAAAAGAAATATTGTAAAAGTCATCAGACAGTAAAGTCACCTGGAATATTTTTAGGGTGAAAAAAAATTATAAAAGCACGGCTGTCTTTTGGGTAATGTATCAGGATAATCTACTTTATGTGGGAGTGTACATAAGGAGTAGCATTTTTTCAAGCCATTATATACTGTACCTTATATATTGCATGTTTCACCAGGTTTCTGCTCAATCTTAAATTTTTAGTTGTCTCTAAGCTGGTGGGTGCACCCTAGCCTCTATGATGTCTTCCATACACTGGATACACAGACAAGAGGATCCTGTTCTTCTGTCTCTTTATAGTACACACTAAAAATCAGCAGTAGCATGGAGAACATTATAGAGAAGTAGTGAGCAGTCTACGGCTAGGCTCTTTTAATAATGTCGGTGTATCTGATTAGGTCTGTGTGACTTTTCTGTCTTAACTTTAGACCAGTGTTTCCCAACCAGGGTGCCTGGCTACCCAGACATGCTGGAAGTTGTAGTTTTGCAAAACCTGGAGGCACCCTGGTTGGGAAACACTATTTTAGATAGCTGACTTAGAATGCCTTTCTCTGTACGCACATGCACCAAGAGATTCATTAGTCTTCCTCCCTAACGGAGGTCCTTTTCCTTAATATTCCTTTGTAAAAACTGAACAGAAGTATTCATTTAGACAGTCAGCTAGCCCATTTTAAATTACATTTTATTATCATAATGCCCAAAAATGACATAACAGGAGGTGTTATCTCAGCCTTATAGCTGCAGGTCTCCAAGAACAAGGGTTCTCAACCAGAGGTAAGCGTACCCCTAGGGGTATGCCAGGAGTTATGCGGGGATACAGCATTTCGCTGACAAATACCGGCCATGCATTTGCCAGTATTTGTCATCGCAGGGCGGGGATTGGACACCACAGTCACCGCGGCAGCTCACTATAGTGTACCATGAGCTGCAGTGGCTGCTGGGCCTGATGTATGACATCCCTGACAATGTGCGGAGCCGGAAGGACAGCGCAGAAGGATGTCACTCGTCAGTGCGGCCCTCTGACTCCCGCCGAACGGCATAGACAAAGGCCTGGGAAGAATGTTAAACTAAGTGTAACACCGCAATATGGGAGGGTGTTATTGTATGTATCTCATATATTGGCCTAGGGGGATCGGAGAGGAGAATAATGGCACAAGGGAATTAATATGGGGGGGGGGGTGAATAATGGCAAAAGGGGATCAGAGGGAGGGGGGAATAATGGCAAAAGGGGATCAGAGGGAGGGGGGGGATAATGGCACAGGGGGATTCATATGGAGGAGGGGGATAATCCTTATCAGATGTTATCATATTTTACATCTTTTATTATTTATTATCAAATATATGTAGAATGGAATATTTGTGTACTAAAGCTAATGCTATGTTTTATGTGGTATGTTGTGTCTTCTTTCTCTCTATCCTTGTTTGTTCTTCCTTTTTTTGCTTCCTGCTACAGGTTGTTACATCAGTCGGAGGATATTCAAATGAAGCCACAAATAAACCTTGCTATCTCCTATCTGCATTCACGTGCTTTGTATTGTATTTATGCCTGCTGTTATGTATTATAACATATGTTATGTATAGTTCTAAATGTCCTTTCATCTATTGTACATTGAGCTGTGCCTTTGTCCATGTGTTGCACGCTATTTATATATATTGTTCCTCCATATCTCGGTGCCTTTTAGGTATATATTTGTATACTGTTGTTGTCATCCCCTGATGAACCGTTGTATATCACAAGATACACGGGGAAACGCGTTGGGATATACGGTTGTTCATCATAGGAGAGCCCCTCTTTTTCTTATGTATTGATACTAATTATACTATTGTCATTGGGTTTTTTACGAGGATTAAATAAAATTGTTAATTTTTAGCTACATGGTTTAATGTTACTCGGATAATCCTTATCCCCCCCCCCTCTCAATCTTAATCCTTTTATCCGATTATGGCAAAAGGGGATCAGAGGGAGGGTGAAATAATGGCACAAGGAGATTAAGTTTCGCATTAGAAAGGTAAGTACACGCCATTATGAAATTAAGTACTTTTATTACTTATTTTGTCCACGGGTACGCCTCGCATGTAAGTTCTGCACAAACTTACGCGAAAGGGGTACCTGCGGACATACTTTCACCCATTGGGGGTACAGTTGCGAAAAAGGTTGAGAACCACTGTCCTAGAAGCTGGAAATTAAGATAATGGATCAATAACAACCTCAGGACCCTCGTACACATGTATATCCGGCATGGCTAGACAGGCTTCAGGTTGTGTCAGTGGAGGAGATCAGAAAGAAGTCAGATCGGAAAAGGGACAAATTCCTTTGTGATAAAAGCAATTACGACACAGACGCAGTGTTCACTTGGAGAAATCAAAAACCCGCAGGAGTTAATCAAAAAGGGAGAAGGAGAAAATTTCTAAAGAAAAAACAGAAGTCCTGACTATTGGACCACAGACTCTGATACGAGTGCATCGGATGAAGCCAACAAGGAAACAACTAGGGATCAAAAGTCGAAAGATAAAAAAGATGAAGCCCCTTTAGGAGAAAGATTAGGAGGGGGAAGCATAAGAGGAGGAATGAACAGATACCAACAGAAGGGAAAGACAGTGTCGTGGCAGGAGTAACTAGTACAGACAATGTCATCAATATCGGAACAAAAAACAACAGAGCGCTTCTGTGTGCGATCTTCCAGACCAAATGGGATAATGTGGGATAATGAGGAACGCACTCACCTGGTCAGGTTGTGCATATTCCAGGCACAACGCTGATGTGGGCTTAATGTAACAACTGCTGCGGCTTCCCACGCTGGATCCACCGGCGTGTAAGAGACAGTGAAGGAGGAGGAAATCGGAAGCTGAGATCGCGCTGTTGCAGAGAAGATTCAAGGATACTGGTAGAAGTCTTAATTTCTTTTATTCTATTCACACAACGCGTTTCTGGATATTAATAATCCTTTCTTCAGGCGTGATACAAAACACAGAATGCAGGAGATATATATATAAGGGAAGTGACGTATCGCACCTGGATAACAACACGCCCACAATTCTCACACAAGTAAACATAATGGATATTATTAATGCTACATATAATCACTAAATAATAAATCCACTATATTCCACAATAGATAATAAACCTGTCCAATAACAGAAAGGATTATTTTACAAAAAAATGCAATAATGTACAAATGCATAAAAACACATTGATACATAAAAAACACACAATAAAACCTACATTAAAAGGCCGTTTTTTCTATACACTCATTTAACCCCTCGGGCCACCCGCCCTGTCCTCACCCATACCACCACGATAATACCTATTATCAGTCCGAAGCGGGACACACTACCGCATTATTTCCCACTGAAACATCGACTGTCTACAGTCACCAAATCAATAGCCACGTCATCTCTCTCTTTGATTCCACATCTGGAAATAAATTCACCAACATTAAAAAGTACAAAAAGAAAAATAGACCACGGGGATGCAGGGGGGGCCGCAAAAAAGGAAACATATTTAACATATTATCACATGTATTGGGTGATAATGAGATTTCCCTTTTAGCCAAGGGACTCTCATTTTGTCCCTCTACTGCTCCGGACCCTTTTCAGTTGTTTTTGGATTTGAATGAATATATTCGCAAATTGGCCCTCACACGTTTTTTTTGTTTTTAAGGAAAACAAAACAGGTAAACTTGAAGCAAATATTCCGACTAATGTTGATGACCATGACAATATTGATATTTTAGATGCACGTGGTAAACATATGGATGTGCACAAAAAATCCACTTTTTTTCCTCTGGGACACAGAGGCAATTTTGTGGAGACATTTTACTCATTGGTGGGGAATGATTTTAGGAACATTAATGAAACTCCCCGTTTGACTCATAAGGATAATTTATCCTTGGAAGAACGAAAAGCGCTCAAATCATTAAGAAATAATGAGAATATTATAGTGAGACCCGCTGATAAAGGGGGGGGGGGGGTACAGTCATTTTAAATAGATCGGATTACATTAAGGAGGCAATGCGAATCCTTTCGGATATGAATTATTATGAAGTCCTGTCAGATGATCCCTCTGTAAAATATTTTGAGGATTTTTTATTCTTTATCAAGAATGCCTTTGACATTCAGGTGCTAAATAAAAATGAATATGCATTTTTAAAGATCAAAAATTACCAACTCCCCACCTTTTATTATTTGCCAAAGGTCCACAAGGATCAAAGTAATCCCCCCGGGAGACCAATTATCTCTGGGGTTGGTGCTATTAGTTCCCACCTATCCCATTTTGTGGACCTTTTTTTTACAGCAATATGTGTTGGAACTGCCTAGCTTTTTAAGAGACTCCACCCAGCTCATTCAAGAATTGGAATTTTTTAGAAATATTGATAATAATAATTATTTATTTATAACCTTGGATGTTAGTGCTTTGTATTCCAACATTTTAAAAGAAAAAGGGCTTGGTGCAATCAGATACTATTTGGAACAAGATGCTGCTATATCTAGTGCCCAGTTGGAATTTCTTCTTTATTCCATTGATTTTATTCTTGAGCACAATATTTTTTCTTTTAATGGACACATTTTTAGACAGACCCTCGGTTGTGCGATGGGGACTCGATTTTCCCCAAGTTATGCAAATTTATATATGGGGCATTTCGAGTCCCTTCGCATTTTAAATCCGCACATCATATTTTATAAGCGTTTTATAGATGATTTATTTATACTTTGGAATGGCACTGAAGATGAAGCAACACTTTTTATTAATGAAATTAATCACAATGATTGGGGATTATTATTTACTCCAACTATTTCATCTACCAGTTGCGTGTTTTTAGATTTGGAAGTTTTTAAAAATAACACAGATGAAATACAGACACGCACACATTTCAAAAAGGTAGATGTGAATAGCTTTTTGAACTTTAATAGTTGTCATTATCCGAAATGGATTTTAAATGTCCCATATGGACAATATCAGCGTGTGCGGAAAAACTGCAGTTCTGATGCAGATTTTCTTGTGCAATCTAAAATACTGCAGGAAAGATTTTTAGAAAAGGGTTATTCCAAAAAAATAGTGTCCACTGCTTTTCAGAAAGCAAGCACCTTAGAACGCAAGGAGTTGGTACATAAAATAAATAAAAAGACAAAAGGAAGGAATGCTGTGATCCAGAATATTAATAATAAAAGGAAATTTAATTTTATTACCACTTATAACAATAATCCTGATCGGATCCGGGGGATACTGACTAAATATTGGGGAATCCTGCATGCAGATCCGATTTTAAAACAAGTTTTACCAAAGAGACCTAATTTAACATTTCGAAGGGCAAAAACCCTTAGAAATCAGTTAGCCCCAAGTAGGCTAAAAATATTGAATAATGATGTAATCTCTAGAGATATTACAAAAAATGCAAAATCAGGTACCTTTAAGTGTGGGACCTCGAGATGTCTGTGCTGCAAATGGATCCCCTGTAAGAATACATCCCTACTAACATCTTTTTCCACTCAGGAGGTAATAAAGTGCAGGGATAGTGCAAATTGTGCATCTTCTTTTGTAGTTTATTTACTAATATGTAGATGTGGGATCCAATATATTGGGCGCACAGTGCAAAGTTTGCGAGCTCGAATGAACAAACATCGCTCTAATATTGCAAAAAAATTTATGTAGCACAGTGTCTCGAGACACATAACCTTAAGTCACCCTGATAATATCGACTGTCTGTCAGTTTTTGTAATCGAACAAATTCCTGCTAATAATCCTAATCGGTATCAACAGTTAATTAACCGAGAATCGTATTGGATTTTTAGATTTAATACTATGTGGCCCGAGGGGTTAAATGAGTGTATAGAAAAAACGGCCTTTTAATGTAGGTTTTATTGTGTGTTTTTTATGTATCAATGTGTTTTTATGCATTTGTACATTATTGCATTTTTTTTGTAAAATAATCCTTTCTGTTATTGGACAGGTTTATTATCTATTGTGGAATATAGTGGATTTATTATTTAGTGATTATATGTAGCATTAATAATATCCATTATGTTTACTTGTGTGAGAATTGTGGGCGTGTTGTTATCCAGGTGCGATACATCACTTCCCTTATATATATCTCCTGCATTCTGTGTTTTGTATCACGCCTGAAGAAAGGATTATTAATATCCAGAAACGCGTTGTGTGAATAGAATAAAAGAAATTAAGACTTCTACCAGTATCCTTGAATCTTCTCTGGAACAGCGCGATCTCAGCTTCCGATTTCCTCCTCCTTCACTATCAATATCGGAAGTCATTGCCGTCTTGTCCAAGGGTCTTAATTATGGACGGCATGAGGGGTTCGACTTCCCCCAGTTTGAAGTCGACCTCTTCAAAGCAGTCAGGAAAATAAATCTGCATAAAATATTTAACAATAAGGAAGATTCGATCTTTCGTTAACAAAAAGAAAGTCACCAATATGCATAGGCCTATTAGGTTTTAGTGTAGCTTCAGGTCTTGATGAAAGGGAATCCGATGATGTGAGGATATTGGCTGCGTTAGCTGCAGACTCTTCATTCGTAGAAAGTAAAGAGATATATACAACTAAATTCTCAGGGGGAAAGCCGTCAACTTTTAACCCCCAGTATGCCCAGGCACTCCATTAGATCTCTTCACTACTGCGGTGCTTAGCGATACGAGATGCTTAGTTCATCCAGAGAAAGATCTCAATACAGAAGAGAAAAAGGCCTTTGATTGGGTCAGTAATCAACCTCACTTAACCCCTTAAGGACGCAGCCCTTTTTCACCTTAAGGACGCAGCCCTTTTTCACAATTCTGACTACCGTCACTTTACGCATTAATAACTCTAAAACGCTTTTACCGAATATTCTGATTCTGATATTGTTTTTCATGACATATTCTACTTTATTTTTGTGGTAAATTTTCGTTGTTACTTGCATCCTTCTTTGGTGAAAAATCCCAAAATATCATGAACATTTTGAAAATTTAGCATTTTTCTAACTTTGAAGCTCTCTACTTGTAAGGAAAATGGATATTCCAAATACATTTTATTTTTCTTCACAAATACAATATGTCCACTTTATGTTGGCATCATAAAATGGACATATTTTTACTTTCTGAAAAAATTAGAGGGCTTCAAAGTAGAGCAGCAATTTTCAAAAATGTCATGAAAATTGCAAAATCTGAAGGGACAGATGTTACAGAACTACAACTCCCAGCATGCCTGGGCAGTCTTGGCATGCTGAGAGTTGTAGTTTGGCAACATCTGGAGGGCTACTGTTTGGGCACCACTGTAACAGTGGTCTCCAAACTGTGACCCTCCAGATGTTGCAAAATTACAACTCCCAGCATGCCTGGGCAGTCTTGGCATGCTGGGGGTTGCAGTTTGGCATCCACTAGGAAAGGGCAGCAGTAAAAATCGCTTACTGCCCCTTCCTTCCCCCCCCCACCTTTGTTTCCCTACCTGCGCCGTGATCGGCTGTCTCCAGCGACGATCCCCACGGCATCTTGTCCTCAGGTATCGGCCTCCATCTTCTCCCCCCGTTCTGCCTGACATCCAGGGGTGGGCAGAATGGGGGGTTGCCATGGCAACCCACTGTCCTGCGCTGCCATTGGTGAGAATCAGTTCTGGCCAATGGCAGGGGATAGGAGAAGATCGCAGCACTGTGACCTCGCTCCTATCCCTCAGGATGATTGGGGCTGTCACTGACATCTCCGATCATCCCTATTTTCCGGGTGATCGGGTCACCAAAGACCTGATCAGCCCGCAATAGCAGAAAATTGCATGTCTGAATTGACATGCGATTTTCTGTGATCGCCGACATCCCCCCTCGGCGATGTGTCCCGGGATGCCTCGGCGATGTGCCGGGATGCCTGCTGAATGATTCCAGCAGGCATCCCGTTCCGGTCCCCAACCGGCTAGCGGCGGGGACCCGAATTCCCACGGGCGTATGCATATGCCCTACGTCCTTAAGGACTCGGGATGCAGGGCATATGCATACGCCCTACGTCCTGAAGAGGTTAAAGGGGGAATTCCATGCAAAAACATATTATCCCCTATCCAAAGGAATAGGGGATAAGATGTCTGATCGCGGGGGGCCGCCTTGATCTCCCTGCAGCACCTGCATTCTATGCTGGGCTGCGTCTCCAGTTTCGGAAACCTCCGGGTTTCCAGGACTGGGGACGTGACGTCACGCTACACCCCCTCCATTCATGTCTATGGGAGGCCGTCACGCCCCCTCCCATAGACATGAATTGAGGGGGTGTGACGTCAGGGAACGCAGGTGCTGCAGGGAGATTGCGGGGGGTCTCAGCAGCGGGCCCCCCACGATCAGACATATTATCCTCTATCCTTTGGCCCCCACAGCGCTTCTATATATGCCCCCCCCCCTCCCCGACGTGGGGGGGGGGACATATATAGAAGCGCTGTGGGGGCCAAAGGATAGAGATATAAATGTGCTGCGGGGGGCAAGATATATAGAAGCGCTGTGGGTCCAGACATATAACCCCCCCTGCGATTCAGCAACCAAGTAGACGCAGCAGCACTCCAGCGTAGTGAAAATAGTGACTTTTATTTATCACCAAGATGCAATAGCGACGTTTCAACCACCTCACGTGGCCGTCCTCAAGCAGTGTGAGTTACATAATACGTGCTTTAAATAAGGGAAGACAATGTGACCTCACTTCCTGTGGGCGTACAATAATTAGCATGTGTAAACAAACAAGTAGGTTCACAGTAATAGACCTCTATACATCCCATGTACAGGGAACCCTGTTCTACTGCAAAATTAAGTGTAACATCAAATAAAGTGTAGAAAAACAAAACACTCGTGCTAAACACACAATATACAATTACTATGCAGTACAGTGTTATATATAAAACAATGTTCCGTGTCAATCAGTCCATACCTCCAGTCCCGGACGTGGGACCCGAACATAGAGATCTCAAACATACCCCTGACTCCTCCATAGGAACGAAAAAAAGCAATATCATAGGTGATCGGCGTTCTTGCCGACTGTAGTAGTTTCCGGTGACCGGATCCAAGCTTCCGGTTCGCAGGCCTGTGGTATTCCAATTTACACATGCGTGGTGTTCCGGCTGGAGACTTCAGGTCATCTTGGATGTTGGCAGGCCCTCTCTCGGGGTATTGGCGCCTGCGCACTTGTCGACCGAGCTCGCACCTGCGCCTCGGCACCTTGAGCTCCCGGTCCGCCATCTTAGGTGCTAGAAAGTGGACAGTTTAAGGCTTGACATAGTCCCTGTGTTGCCAGTACTTCTCCCAGCGGGCCCACGGTGTCAGTGCAACTGGTGATTGGCTCCCCACTATTTGGGGTTGTTCACCAGTGTACCGTAACTTTTGCTAGACCACCTAAACGGTACGGGTATAGCGGAGAAAACACCGGCCCCTGATATGGAGATTTAATGTACCTCATGAATGTCTAGCCCGTCCACAACATCCAGTTCTCCATGACAGGTAGACACCACTCTAGTTAAATTGGAGTCCACATCTTGGCCCAACACAAATTGTGAAAAGAAAAATTTTTTACAAAAAGAGAGTAATCCTAATGGAGGTTTCAACTTTCAGGTGGATGATGGAGATCTGGTCGGGTTTCCACGTCGAACCTGGATCTGAACACAAATAAAAGTATTACTAATGTGATATAGTGTATATATAAAAAAATATTCAATTAGGAAAACACTTATTACACAGATCAGGATGTGTCATTGTTATCTCAAGCAGTTAGGCGTTACAAATAGCATGTGTTACCTTAAAGTCAACATTCAGACCCTCTGGTTTGAGGGTATGGAGTTGGAAAATCCATTTAAGTTCCTTCTTTTTTAATAGACTTACACGGTCCCCGCCCCTTTTAAGGGGGGGGTGACGTGATCAACTAGCATAAATTTCAGGTCCTTTTCTCCATGGCCTGCCTCTAGAAAATGCTTTGGAACTGGTAGATCTTGTTTTTGTTTCCGTATAGTGTAACAGTGTTGATTTATACGTGTTTTGAAGTCAAAGGTTGTTTCCCCTACATATAGTTTTTTACAAGGGCACCATAGTATATAGATGACAAAGTCACTCGTACATGTCAAGTAATATGGAATTTTGTATTTTATGCCAGTAGTAGGGTGTTGAAAAAAACTGCCTTTCACCATGTAGGTGCAATTCACGCATCTTCTACACGGGTAAGAGCCAGTGTTTTCCACTGTCAAAAATCTCTGAGTCTGTTTCCTCAGGGATACGTCCGCCTTGATGATTTGGTCTTTCAGATTCCTAGGGCGTCTGTAAGCCATCAGTGGTGGTATTTGAAATTCAGGAATGTTTGGGTACTCCTTCTGGAGCAGCACCCAAAATTTCCTCAATATGGTGGATATTTTTCCAGAAGTATTATTGTATGTTGACACAAACGCTACTCTTTTGTTCGTGGAAGCGTGTTTATTGGGATTCAAAAGATCATGTCTAGAGGTTGCTTGAACCTTATCCCGGCAGCTGGAAATGAGTTTCCTCGGGTACCCTCTCTGTAAAAAATTGTCTGCTATTTTATTCATAGCTGGTTCAAGTTTGTCAGGAGTGCTGACAATCCTTTTTTACCCTCAATAATTGACTGGTGGGAAGAGACCTCAGCATCGACTTAGGATGGCAGCTGTCATATTTCAAAATAGAGTTACAATCCGTATCCTTAGTGTAGAGGTCAGTGGATAAGCAATTACCGCTTACTTCTACCCAGGTGTCCAAAAATTGGACACCAGACTTAGAAGAGGTAAGAGTAAATTGTATGTTCTCATGGATGGTGTTTAAATATGCATGGAAGTCCCCTAGCTGGCCTTGGGAGCCCGCCCATGCGATAAAAATATCGTCAATGTACCTCCACCACCCCAGTACATGGCTGAAGTGGTGGGATACATAGATGCGTTGCTCCTCAAGACCAGCAACGAAGAACAGATTTGCGTAGGTCGGCGCCACATTGGTGCCCATTGCGGTGCCGACCTGTTGAGTAAAGTATTCATCATTGAATACAAAGTAATTCCTAGTAAGCACCAAGGTTAGCAAGTCTATCAAAAAAGAAACTTGTTCAGTAGTGAAATCCTCAATAATGGTCTGTTGTACACATTGTATTCCCTCTCTGTGTGGTATAGAGGTATAGAGACTAGTTATGTCCAGAGATGCCAGTATAGTCCCTTCTGGAATGAAAATTTTCTCAATCTTATTAATGAAGTCAGCTGTATCCCTTAAGTAAGATTTCGCATTATATACATAAGGGCGGAGTACCTTGTCAAGAAAAATGGAAAGGTGGCTCGTCACTGAGTTAGTGCCCGATACAATCGGGCGTCCAGGCGGGTCCACTAGGGACTTGTGGATTTTCGGTAGTAAGTAAAGTACCGGAGTACTAGGATGTGTAACAGTGAGAAAATTGAATAGGGGTTTATCAATCAAGTTACTCTCTAGTGCGTTTTCAAGTCTGTTCGTTGCTGGTCTTGAGGAGCAACGCATCTATGTATCCCACCACTTCAGCCATGTGCTGGGGTGGTGGAGGTACATTGACGATATTTTTATCGTATGGGCAGGCTCCCAAGGCCAGCTAGGGGACTTCCATGCATATTTAAACACCATCCATGAGAACATACAATTTACTCTTACCTCTTCTATGTCTGGTGTCCAATTTTTGGACACCTGGGTAGAAGTCAGCGATAATTGCTTATCCACTGACCTCTACACTAAGGATACGGATTGTAACTCTATTTTGAAATATGACAGCTGCCATCCTAAGTCGATGCTGAGGTCTCTTCCCACCAGTCAATTATTGAGGGTGAAAAGGATC
This sequence comes from Hyla sarda, assembly GCF_029499605.1. Lineage (NCBI taxonomy): Eukaryota > Metazoa > Chordata > Amphibia > Anura > Hylidae > Hyla > Hyla sarda. Next base: position 599,398,071 of record NC_079189.1, read on the forward strand.
GTCAGCACTCCTGACAAACTTGAACCAGCTATGAATAAAATAGCAGACAATTTTTTACAGAGAGGGTACCCGAGGAAACTCATTTCCAGCTGCCTGGATAAGGTTCAAGCAACCTCTAGACATGATCTTTTGAATCCCACTAAACACGCTTCCACGAACAAAAGAGTAGCGTTTGTGTCAACATACAATAATATTTCTGGAAAAATATCCACCATATTGAGGAAATTTTGGGTGCTGCTCCAGAAGGAGTACCCAAACATTCCTGAATTTCAAATACCACCACTGATGGCTTACAGACGCCCTAGGAATCTGAAAGACCAAATCATCAAGGCGGACGTATCCCTGAGGAAACAGACTCAGAGATTTTTGACAGTGGAAAACACTGGCTCTTACCCGTGTAGAAGATGCGTGAATTGCACCTACATGGTGAAAGGCAGTTTTTTTCAACACCCTACTACTGGCATAAAATACAAAATTCCATATTACTTGACATGTACGAGTGACTTTGTTATCTATATACTATGGTGCCCTTGTAAAAAACTATATGTAGGGAAAACAACCTTTGACTTCAAAACACGTATAAATCAACACTGTTACACTATACGGAAACAAAAACAAGATCTACCAGTTCCAAAGCATTTTCTAGAGGCAGGCCATGGAGAAAAGGACCTGAAATTTATGCTAGTTGATCACGTCCCCCCCCTTAAAAGGGGCGGGGACCGTGTAAGTCTATTAAAAAAGAAGGAACTTAAATGGATTTTCCAACTCCATACCCTCAAACCAGAGGGTCTGAATGTTGACTTTAAGGTAACACATGCTATTTGTAACGCCTAACTGCTTGAGATAACAATGACACATCCTGATCTGTGTAATAAGTGTTTTCCTAATTGAATATTTTTTTATATATACACTATATCACATTAGTAATACTTTTTTTTGTGTTCCGATCCAGGTCTGACGTGGAAACCCGACCAGATCTCCATCATCCACCTGAAAATTGAAACCTTCATTAGGATTACTCTCTTTTTCTAAAAAATTTTTCTTTTCACAATTTGTGTTGGGCCAAGATGTGGACTCCAATTTAACTAGAGTGGTGTCTACCTGTCATGGAGAACTGGATGTTGTGGACGGGCTAGACATTCATGAGGTACATTAAATCTCCATTTCAGGGGCCGGTGTTTTCTCCGCTATACCCGTACCGTTTAGGTGGTCTAGCAAAAGTTACGGTGCACTGGTGAACAACCCCAAATATTGGGGAGCCAATCACCAGTTGCACTGACACCGTGAGCCCGCTGGGAGAAGTACTGGCAACACAGGGACTATGTCAAGCCTTAAACTGTCCACTTTCCAGCACCTAAGATGGCGGACCGGGAGCTCAAGGTGCCGAGGCGCAGGCGCGAGCTCGGTCGACAAGTGCGCAGGCGCCAATACCCCGAGAGAGGGCCTGCCAACATCCAAGATGACCTGAAGTCTCCAGCCGGAACACCACGCATGTGTAAATTGGAATACCACAGGCCTGCGAACCGGAAGCTTGGATCCGGTCACCGGAAACTACTACAGTCGGCAAGAACGCCGATCACCTATGATATTGCTTTTTTTCGTTCCTATGGAGGAGTCAGGGGTATGTTTGAGATCTCTATGTTCGGGTCCCACGTCCGGGACTGGAGGTATGGACTGATTGACACGGAACATTGTTTTATATATAACACTGTACTGCATAGTAATTGTATATTGTGTGTTTAGCACGAGTGTTTTGTTTTTCTACACTTTATTTGATGTTACACTTAATTTTGCAGTAGAACAGGGTTCCCTGTACATGGGATGCATAGAGGTCTATTACTGTGAACCTACTTGTTTGTTTACACATGCTAATTATTGTACGCCCACAGGAAGTGAGGTCACATTGTCTTCCCTTATTTAAAGCACGTATTATGTAACTCACACTGCTTGAGGACGGCCACGTGAGGTGGTTGAAACGTCGCTATTGCATCTTGGTGATAAATAAAAGTCACTATTTTCACTACGCTGGAGTGCTGCTGCGTCTACTTGGTTGCTGTATCTAATTGGGGCTCGAGGACCAGGGCCCATCCACAGCCTGCACCCACTGCACCTATATATCTATATATCTTTCCCCACCGCAGCGCTTCTATTTGAAAACCCCGCCGGGAGCCCTGAATGGCCCCTCAGTACCGGACATTCAGGGCTCCCGGCGGGGAATTTAAAAATTAAAGTAAAATACATCGTACATTGCAGGGGAGCACAGCATGCCGCCCTCCCCCCTGTTTAATAACTTATAATCGCAATGGGTCTCAGAAGTGAGATCCGGTGCGATCATTCCCTCAGCTCCTGTACTACAACCCCCATCATGGAACAGAGTCTGTTCCATGATGGGGATTGTAGTACAAACACTAATTTAGCCTCCACAGCCATATATGTAGTGTTTTACCCTTTATTTTGTGTTAGTGTAGTGTAGTGTTTTTAGGGTACATTCACACTGGCGCAGGTTTACAGTGAGTTTACCGCTAGGAGTTTTCGCTGCGGCAGAAAATTTGCCGCAGCTCAAACTTGAAGCAGGAAACTTACTGTACTGTACCTGTGTGAATGTACCCTGTTGCAAACCTCCAGCTGTTTCAAAACTACAACTGCCAGCATGTACTGACAGACCGTGCATGCTGGGAGTTGTACTTTTGCAACAGCTGGAGGCACACTGGTTGGAAAACCTTCAGTTAGTTTCTGTTACCTAACTCAGTATTTTCCAACCAGTGTGCCTCCAGTGGTTGCAAAACTACAACTCCCAGCATGTACTGATCGCCAAAGGGCATGCTGGGAGATGTAGTTATGCAACAGCTGGAGGTACGCAACTACAACTTCCAGCATGCCGAGACAGCTGATTGCTGTTTGGGCATGCTAGGAGTTGTAGTTTTGCAAGATCTGGAGGACTACAGTTTATAGATCACAGCAAAGTCATCTCCAAACTGCAGCCCTCTAAATCTTGCAAAACTACAAATCCCAGCATGCTCAAACGGCTGTCTGGGCATGCTGGGAGTTGTAGTATTGCAACATCTGGGGGGGGGGCTACAGTTTAGAGAGCATTGTATCGTGGTCTCCAAAGTTTAGCCCCCCACCAGATATACCCCGCCGGGAGCCCTGAATGGCCCCTCAGTACCGGACATTCAGGGCTCCCGGCGGGGAATTTAAAAATTAAAGTAAAATACATCGTACATTGCAGGGGAGCACAGCATGCCGCCCTCCCCCCTGTTTAATAACTTATAATCGCAATGGGTCTCAGAAGTGAGATCCGGTGCGATCATTCCCTCAGCTCCTGTACTACAACCCCCATCATGGAACAGAGTCTGTTCCATGATGGGGATTGTAGTACAAACACTAATTTAGCCTCCACAGCCATATATGTAGTGTTTTACCCTTTATTTTGTGTTAGTGTAGTGTAGTGTTTTTAGGGTACATTCACACTGGCGCAGGTTTACAGTGAGTTTACCGCTAGGAGTTTTCGCTGCGGCAGAAAATTTGCCGCAGCTCAAACTTGAAGCAGGAAACTTACTGTACTGTACCTGTGTGAATGTACCCTGTTGCAAACCTCCAGCTGTTTCAAAACTACAACTGCCAGCATGTACTGACAGACCGTGCATGCTGGGAGTTGTACTTTTGCAACAGCTGGAGGCACACTGGTTGGAAAACCTTCAGTTAGTTTCTGTTACCTAACTCAGTATTTTCCAACCAGTGTGCCTCCAGTGGTTGCAAAACTACAACTCCCAGCATGTACTGATCGCCAAAGGGCATGCTGGGAGATGTAGTTATGCAACAGCTGGAGGTACGCAACTACAACTTCCAGCATGCCGAGACAGCTGATTGCTGTTTGGGCATGCTAGGAGTTGTAGTTTTGCAAGATCTGGAGGACTACAGTTTATAGATCACAGCAAAGTCATCTCCAAACTGCAGCCCTCTAAATCTTGCAAAACTACAAATCCCAGCATGCTCAAACGGCTGTCTGGGCATGCTGGGAGTTGTAGTATTGCAACATCTGGGGGGGGGGCTACAGTTTAGAGAGCATTGTATCGTGGTCTCCAAAGTTTAGCCCCCCACCAGATATACCGGTTTCTGTAGTCTTCATAAGGGATCCACACGTCATCGCCGCCCGCCGCAGTCGGTCAGGTAAGGGACCACCACCGGTCACTCTACAGTTCCCCCGTTCTGCCCGGAGTACCGTCAGTGGGCAGGACGGGGGAACCGAACTTTAACCCCCTTGCCCCCGATCTGTTATTGGTCGTCGCGTCTTGATGACTAATAGCAGGCATAGGAGGGGTGGCACCCCTGTCACCTAACTCCCATCCCTTCAGGGGGACCGGGGGTGTCTTGGACCCCTGATTTTTCGGGTCACCGTAGACCGGTATAACCCGTATCCGCCGAAAATCCTCGGTCTGAATTGACCGTCTTAGGACCCCCCTGGGCATATGCAAGGGATGACTGCTGATAGGGGACTGGAATTCCCACGGACGTATCCATACGCCCCACGTCCTTAAGGACTCGGGATGCAGGGCGTATGCATACGCCCTGCGTCCTGAAGAGGTTAATAATGGATGAATACTCATAGTGTGAAAGGAGCCTTAGGAGAAAAGCGGTACGGAAGACAACGGCCGTGTGAACCTAGCCTTAGAAGGTGATGAGGGAAATACAAAAATAAACATTTGTTTCATTAAGGCCAAATCTACCTGCATCATTAAAGGGTTAATGGTAACAATGGAGGAATCGCTGCTGTTTACATCCACAAATACAAAGTAAATAAAAGTTCTTCAATAATTTCTATGTCCCCCGTAATGACGTCACCGAGAACTGCGACTCCTCCTGATGACATCACAATCCTCACATGTGACCACAAATATATATATATATATATATATATATATATATATACACTACATACCTCCACTGTGGAGCTGTGTATGTGTGTGTTTTATATGTCTGCAGCAGAGATGCGTGTAATGTGCATGTAGCTGAGCTGTATGTGTACACAGTAGAGCTGTATATGTGTAATGTGCATGTAGCTGAGCTGTATGTGTACACAGTAGAGCTGTATATGTGTAATGTACATGTAGCTGAGCTGTATGTGTACACAGTAGAGCTGTATATGTGTAATGTACATGTAGCTGAGCTGTATGTGTACACAGTAGAGCTGTATATGTGTAATGTACATGTAGCTGAGCTGTATGTGTACACAGTAGAGCTGAATATGTGTAATGTGCATGTAGCTGAGCTGTATGTGTACACAGTAGAGCTGTATATGTGTAATGTGCATGTAGCTGAGCTGTATGTGTACACAGTAGAGCTGTATATGTGTAATGTACATGTAGCTGAGCTGTATGTGTACACAGTAGAGCTGTATGTGTGTAATGTACATGTAGCTGAGCTGTATGTGTACACAGTATAGCTGAATAAGTGTAATGTACATGTAGCTGAGCTGTATATGTGTAATGTACATGTAGCTGAGCTGTATGTGTACACAGTAGAGCTGTATATGTGTAATGTGTATGTAGCTGAGCTGTATGTGTACATAGCAGTGCTGTATATGTGTAATGTACATGTAGCTGAGCTGTATGTGTACACAGTAGAGTTGTATATGTGTAATGTACATGTAGCTGAGCTGTATGTGTACACAGTAGAGTTGTATATGTGTAATGTACATGTAGCTGAGCTGTATGTGTACACAGTAGAGCTGTATATGTGTAATGTGCATGTAGCTGAGCTGTATGTGTACACAGCAGAGCTGTATGTGTAATGTACATGTAGCTGAGCTGTATGTGTACACAGTAGAGCTGTATATGTGTAATATACATGTAGCTGAGCTGTATATGTGTAATGTTTATGTAGCTGAGCTGTATGTGTACAGAGTAGAGCTGTATATGTAATGTACATGTAGCTGAGCTGTATGAGTACACAGTAGAGCTGTATATGTGTAATGTACATGTAGGTGAGCTGTAAGTGTACACAGTAGAGCTGTATATGTGTAATGTACATGTAGCTGAGCTGTATGTGTACACAGTAGAGCTGTATATGTGTAATGTGCATGTAGCTGAGCTGTATGTGTACACAGTAGAGCTGTATATGTGTAATGTGCATGTAGCTGAGCTGTATGTGTACACAGTAGAGCTGTATATGTGTATTGTACATGTAGCTGAGCTGTATGTGTACACAGTAGAGCTGTATATGTGTAATGTACATGTAGCTGAGCTGTATGTGTATACAGTAGAGCTGTATATGTGTAATGTACATGTAGCTGAGCTGTATGTGTACACAGTAGAGCTGTATACGTGTAATGTACATGTAGCTGTGCTGTATGTGTACACAGTAGAGCTGTATATGTGTAATGTGCATGTAGCTGAGCTGTATGTGTACACAGTAGAGCTGTATATGTGTAATGTGCATGTAGCTGAGCTGTATGTGTACACAGTAGAGCTGTATATGTGTAATGTGCATGTAGCTGGGCTGTATGTGTACACAGTAGAGCTGTATATGTGTAATGTGCATGTAGCTGAGCTGTATGTGTACACAGTAGAGCTGTATATGTGTAATGTGCATGTAGCTGAGCTGTATGTGTACACAGTAGAGCTGTATATGTGTAATGTGCATGTAGCTGAGCTGTATGTGTACACAGTAGTGCTGTATATGTGTAATGTGCATGTAGCTGAACTGTATGTGTACACAGTAGAGCTGTATATGTGTAATGTACATGTAGCTGAGCTGTATGTGTACCCAGTAGAGCTGTATTTGTGTAATGTACATGTAGCTGAGCTGTATGTGTACACAGTAGAGCTGTATATGTGTAATGTACATGTAGCTGAGCTGTATGTGTAATGTACATGTAGCTGAGCCGTATGTGTACACAGTAGAGCTGTATATGTGTAATGTACATGTAGCTGAGCTGTATGTGTACACAGTAGAGCTGTATATGTGTAATGTACATGTAGCTGAGCTGTATGTGTACACAGTAGAGCTGTATATGTATAATGTACATGTAGCTGAGCTGTATGTGTACACAGTAGAGCTGTATATGTGTAATGTACATGTAGCTGAGCTGTATGTGTACATAGTATAGCTGAATATGTGTAATGTACATGTAGCTGAGCTGTATATGTGTAATGTACATGTAGCTGAGCTGTATGTGTACACAGTAGAGCTGTATATGTGTAATGTGTTTGTAGCTGAGCTGTATGTGTACATAGCAGTGCTGTATATGTGTAATGTACATGTAGCTGAGCTGTATGTGTACACAGTAGAGCTGTATATGTGTAATGTGCATGTAGCTGGGCTGTATGTGTACACAGTAGAGCTGTATATGTGTAATGTGCATGTAGCTGAGCTGTATGTGTACACAGTAGAGCTGTATATGTGTAATGTGCATGTAGCTGAGCTGTATGTGTACACAGTAGAGCTGTATATGTTTAATGTGCATGTAGCTGAGCTGTATGTGTACACAGTAGAGCTGTATATGTGTAATGTGCATGGAGCTGAGCTGTATGTGTACACAGTAGAGCTTTATATGTGTAATGTGCATGTAGCTGAGCTGTATGTGTACACAGTAGTGCTGTATATGTGTAATGTGCATGTAGCTGAGCTGTATGTGTACACAGTAGAGCTGTATATGTGTAATGTACATGTAGCTGAGCTGTATGTGTACACAGTAGAGCTGTGTTTGTGTAATGTACATGTAGCTGAGCTGTATGTGTACACAGTAGAGCTGTATATGTGTAATGTACATGTAGCTGAGCTGTATGTGTAATGTACATGTAGCTGAGCCGTATGTGTACACAGTAGAGCTGTATATGTGTAATGTACATGTAGCTGAGCTGTATGTGTACACAGTAGAGCTGTATATGTGTAATGTACATGTAGCTGAGCTGTATGTGTACACAGTAGAGCTGTATATGTGTAATGTACATGTAGCTGAGCTGTATGTGTACACAGTAGAGCTGTATATGTATAATGTACATGTAGCTGATCTGTATGTATACACAGTAGAGCTGTATATGTGTAATGTACATGTAGATGAGCTGTATGTGTACACAGTAGAGCTGTATATGTATAATGTGCATGTAGCTGAGCTGTATGTGTACACAGTAGAGCTGTATATGTGTAATGTACATGTAGCTGAGCTGTATGTGTACACAGTAGAGCTGTATGTGTACACAGTAGAGCTGTATATGTGTAATGTACATGTAGCTGAGCTGTATGTGTAATGCACATGTAGCTGAGCCGTATGTGTACACAGTAGAGCTGTATATGTGTAATGTACATGTAGCTGAGCTGTATGTGTACACAGTAGAGCTGTAAATGTGTAATGTACATGTAGCTGAGCTGTATGTGTACACAGTAGAGCTGTATATGTGTAATGTACATGTAGCTGAGCTGTATGTGTACACAGTAGAGCTGTATATGTGTACTGTGCATGTAGCTGAGCTGTATGTGTACACAGTAGAGCTGTATATGTGTAATGTACATGTAGTTGAGCTGTATGTGTACACAGTAGAGCTGGATATGTGTAATGTGCATGTAGCTGAGCTGTATGTGTACACAGTAGAACGTTCGCTGGAATTGCTGGACCAGATTAACTTTTTCAGGTGCAAACTTTACACGGCCCTTCACAATTCTTTTACTGTTCACAATGCCGGATAGTATACATTTCTTTACCTCCTCCCCTATTTCACAGGTGTCTTGCAATAAACAGATTTCACTGACAAAGTCCCATACACTTTCTGGCGCAATTTCTTTTTCTGCATCTGTGTGCGAATTTTCAGCAATACAGGACACAGTTAAGACTGGGGGGTACTTTTTGCATAAGGCGCACAACCGTATCCTGCTTGTAGGACGCCAAAAGTTGTGGTAGAGAGTTTGATGGAAAGGGCAGATGTTATTACCCTAGGGGCAGATGGCATTAACCCCTTGTATCCTCTACACCACCCAAAGGTATGGCCGCTGGATCCTGGGCTAGGCACGGGGCAAATAATGACTCCGACGCCAAGTTACGGAACAACGGCTGCTTTACTGAGGTAGACAGATGGAATAGTCTTTACAGCTCAGTTAGGCTCAAGGAAGTGACCAGTGACTGTAGAGACTTGCGGGCTCTCTGGGACTTGTAGTGGACTTGGATTAATTGCTGCAGACCCACACTGAATTTATACAGACTGATCTTGACCATAACTGACTAGACTTCACCACTTGTGTAGCTTACCAGGTTTTGATGTTCACTTGTGGGGCACTTGGTTGGTGGAAGCGTGGCTGCGTGGTTAGGCCTTGGGTCTCATCAGGACACCAGACACTCTCAGGTCTTGACTGTACTCTTCCTCAGCTACGCAACTACTCACTAGCTAGCTCTTCCCTGGGTTTATATGGGGGAGACTTTGGATGGGTCTTATAGGTCACCAACAAGTCACCTGGTCACTGACACCTTCCCTGGTTGCAGAGCTTAGTAACAACATTTAAAGGCATATTACAATATACAGACAATGCAATAGATTATACAAGGCACTTATTAACCATTTATATTACACAGATTAAGGAGGGACTCAGGGGACACTGCAATAGAGTCCGCCAGACAGGACAGCAAGGGTACAGGGGTGCAACTCTTGTACTGGGCCACCACATGTGTATAGGGAGAGGTATTAGCAGTAGAGTGGGAAGTACTCATGGGTGTATAGGGAGAGGTATTAGCAGTAGAGAGAAGTGCTCATGGGTGTATAGGTAGAGGTATTAGCAGTAGAGAGAAGTGCTCATGGGTGTATAGGTAGAGGTATTAGCAGTAGAGAGAAGTGCTCATGGGTGTATAGGTAGAGGTATTAGCAGTAGAGAAAAGTGCTCATGGGTGTATAGGTAGAGGTATTAGCAGTAGAGAAAAGTGCTCATGGGTGTATAGGTAGAGGTATTAGCAGTAGAGAAAAGTGCTCATGGGTTTATAGGTAGAGGTATTAGCAGTAGAGAGAAGCGCTAATGGGTGTATAGGTAGAGGTATTAGCAGTAGAGAGAAGTGCTCATGGATGTATATGGAGAGGTATTAGTAGTAGGGGGGAAGTGCTAATGGGTGTATAGGGAGAGATATTAGCAATAGAGGGAAGTGCTCATGGTAGTATAGGGAGAGGTAGTAGCAGTAGGGGGAAGTGCTAATGGGTGTATAGGGAGAGCTATTAGCAGTAGAGAGAAGTGCTCATGGGTATATAGGAAGAGGTATTAGCAGTAGAGAGAAGCGCTAATGGGTGTATAGGTAGAGGTATTAGCAGTAGAGAGAAGTGCTCATGGGTATATAGGTAGAGGTATTAGTAGTAGGGGGGAAGTGCTAATGGGTGTATAGGGAGAGGTATTAGCAATAGAGGGAAGTGCTCATGGTAGTATAGGGAGAGGTAGTAGCAGTAGGGGGAAGTGCTAATGGGTGTATAGGGAGAGGTATTAGCAATAGTGGGAAGTGCTCATGGGTGTATAGGGAGAGGGAAGTGCTCATGCAGCTGTAGAGAGCACTGGTGAGACCTCACTTGGAGTACTGTGCGCAGTACTGGAGACCTTACCTTCAGAAAAATATAAATACATTGGAGAGAGTTCAGAGAAGATACTAAACTTGTCCCTGGATTAAAGGATAAAACTATATATATGTATATAGTGTATAGAAGAAAGAGGAGACAGATGGGATATGATAGAAACTTTTATATACATAAAGGGAATCAACAGGGTAAAGAAGGAGAGGAGATTTATATAGAAGAAAAACTACCACAAGAGGACATAGTGTTATATAGAGGATATAGTGTTCTATAGAGGGGAAAGGTGTCTGCAGTAATATCAGGAAGTATTACTTTACTGAGAGAGTAGTGTATGCATGGACTAGCCTTCCTGCAGAAGTGGTAGCTGCTAATAGAGTAAATTATTTTAAGCATTCAAGGCTATCCTTCATATAAGAAAGGGATAGACACAAGGTTATCCTTCATATAAGATAGTACTAGGAATAAGGCTATAATTCATATAAGATAGGGATAGGCATAAGGCTATCCTTCATATAAGATAGGGATAGGTATAAGGCTATAATTCATATAAGATAGGACTAGGTATAAGGCTATAATTCATATAAGATAGGGATAGATATAAGGCTATGCTTTATATAAGATAGGGATAGACATAAGATTATCCCTCATATAAGATAGGACTAGGAATAAGGCTATAATTCATATAAGATAGGGATAGTTATAAGGCTATAATTCATTTAAGATAATAATACTGCTGGCACTAACCTCCAACAGGCCCAGAGTGTATAAATGGTGTTCTTGGGCCTAGGCGTTAAGAGACTGACATTATTTAGGCTGGTTAGGAGCAATTAAAATTTTTGGTCATTTTTCCAAACTAGCCCACCATCAACCTTGCTGGTGCTGCTACCTCCAGCCAGGCCTGTGATATCTGGCTGGCAAAATTGAAAAAAATAAAATTCTTTTGAACCTCCTGCTGTACAGAGGCTACTACATCTCTTACCAGTCTATTACTTCCTTCTGTAGTTGGGCTACTACTAGTCCCTGTAGTCCGCCATCACCCTTGCTGCTGCTGCTGCTACATCAAGCCAGGCCTGGGCCGCCTGGCAAAATTTAATTAAAGACTTAATTAAAAACCATTACCTATTTTTGACTAAAAATTGGTAGCTACTCCCAAAAAGGGGACATTTTTTGAACCCTCGACAAAATCCTTGACACCTTCCTCGCTTGGCAGACTGGAAAACTACTCCCAAAAAGGGACAATATTTTTTAGATTGTTTCAAATTTTTTGTATGGAAAACATTGACTTTATCATGACTGTACAAAAATTCTTTAATTTCCAGCATGTCAAAATCACCATAAGCCAAAGAATTTGACAACCAAAAATTCCAGAATTTTTTTAATGTTTAAGCTTGATTTTAAAATTTTCAAACTTAAATTTAATATTTTCAAACTTTCATCAGGTTCTTCTCTATTTTAAGACAGCATCACCAATCCTGTTGTTACTTTCAAAAAGGCTTATTTTTAGAACGCTTGGAAAATGCTTCTGTATCTTCTTATACTATTGTGTGCATTTTAATACCAACAGTGACCTAGCGTGAACCAGGGATAGTTTAGGCCGCTCTATTTTAGTGTGAATAAGCCTTAAAAATCAGTGAGCGCATTAAAGAAGCTGTTAGTTACCATGGGTTACCACATGTCGCCCTAACTGAGCATTAAAGCCATTTTAAAACTATGTGAATACATTCCTAGCAGTGTTATACAGGGCTTAATAGCTGTTAGGCTGTGTTAGAAATTTGGGGCTTATTTGATTGCCGGTTAGGGTTGAACCGAGCCAAATTGAACTGGTAATTTTGAAAAAGTTTGTCAAAACCGGCAATTTGAACTTTCAAGTGTTTTCTTATCTCTAATCCAAACCATCATTGAAGACCACTATAAATACACTGCCCGGTATCTTGAAGAAGAAGTTGGAGGACTACTACCCCCAATATAGCCCAGTCACCATATCAGTACCTAGAGTGCCGATGGATCCCAGGACACTATTGCCCCACTCCTTATCTTTCTTGGTTATTTTACTACATGATAGTACAGATGGATTGGACCTAGTTGGCCATATTTGTCGCTGACCTGTTACAACCACCAGTTATTGTACGCACTTGTTGAGCTTTTGTCTTCTATACATTTGTCTTAATATGACCATTTGGACCCTCACAACTCTGGGTCCTCAGGAAATTGATGTTAAACTTGGAATATGTCAATTCATTTGTTGTCTGTCAAAGACTTTTCCTTCATTTTCTGTGTTAGTTTTGCCAAAAAATTATTAAAAAATAACAGCGTCCGCCTATTTCTCAAGAAGTTAATGTACTAGGCCGCTGTCTGAACACTGTCCTATTATTATATATGATTCTTCTTGCTGACGATACAAGAAGTATTTACCAGCTAATGGAATAAAGATGGACTCACCGATAGTGACCGCTGTACTGAGCTATTGTTCTCTGGTTTTAGCCAAAAAACACCTTTATACCCCCACAAGTGCGTATTGTATATCTCCGCCAGAGCAACATTACACCACAAAGCAAGTGTTCTCTGATGTCAGCCAAACTATATGGGCTGAATGGTTCTAATGGATTTAACAATGTAAAGTCTATTAAATAAATGACAACATAGACGAGAGAAGAAAAAATACACAACAAGTGGAGGCATAGATACATTTTAATAATTTTATTAATAAGTAAGAGAACAAATAACATTTGACAAATACATTTGGAAACAATAGTATTTTCCCAAATTCACCCGATCCCTCTTAGTTTTGTGTACACATGAGATGGGGAGTAGAGACTTGGTTGGGAAGTATAAAAAACAAGTGTAAAGGTTCAGTACATACAAATTATGGAAATTATTGGGAAATATAAAAAAAAAAAAGAAAATATGTAAAAAACTAATGGTGCATGATTGGTATACAAATTAGGGACCTGATTGTGATGTGTAAAAATAAGTGTGCAGGATTAGTATATACAAATTAGGGATATATTGGGATGTATAAAAAATATATGATTGGGATATATTAAAAAAATATAGAAAAAAGGGTGCATGGTAAATAAAAAAAACTATGTAAAAAAATAAGAGTGCGTCATTGGTATACAAATTAAGAACATAACTGGGATATAAAAAAAATAAGTGTGCAGGATCAGTATATACAAATTTGGGAAATATTGGGAAATATAAAAAAAAATATGATTGGGATATATAAAACAAATGTGTAAAAAATAAGGGGGTGAATGGTAAATAAAAAAAATTGTATAAACAAAATTAAAAAAACTGTAACAAATAAGAGTGCGTGATTGGTATAAAAATTACGGAAATGACTGGGAAATATAAAAAAAAATAAGTGTAAAGGATTTGGGAAGTATAAAAAATATAAGAAAAATATATAAAAAAATAAGGGTGCATGATTGGTATACAAATTAGGGACATGATTGAGAAATACAAAAACTAAGTGTGCAGGATCAGTATATACAAATTAGGGAAATGATTGGGATGTATAAAAAATATATGATTGGGATATATTAAAACATAAAAAAAAAAGGGGTGCATGGTAAATAAAAAAAACTGTAAAAAATAAGAGTGCTTGATTGGTTTACAAATTAGGGAAATGACTGGAAAATATTAAAAAATATAATTGTTAAGGACTTGGGAAATATAAAAAATAGAAAATATGTAATGGTAAATAAAAATAATTGTATATAAAAAAAATAAAAAACTACCGGTATGTAAAAAATAAGAGTGCATAATTGGTATACAAATTAAGGACATGACTGGGATATAAAAAAAAATAAGTGTGCAGGATCAGGATATGCAAATTAGGGAAATGGTTCAGAAATAAAAAAATATAAGAAAATATGTAAAAAACTAAGGGTGCATGATTGGTATACAAATTAGGGACATGATTGGGAAATGTAAAAATAAGTGTGCAGGATCAGTATATACAAATTAGGGAAATATTGGGATGTATGAAAAATATATGATTGGGATATATTAAAACATTTGTAAAAAAAAATATAAAAAAGGGATGCATGGTAAATAAAAAATAACTAAAAAATAAAAGTGCGTGATTGGTATACAAATTAGGGAAATGACTAGGAAATATAAAAAATTAAGTGTAAAGGATTTGGGATATATAAAAAATATAAGAAAATATGTAATGGGAAATAAAAAAAAATATATTTAAAATTTTTTTTAAACTATGTAAAAAGTAAGTGCATAATTGGTACACAAATTAAAGACATGACTGGGATATTAAAAAATATAAGTGTGCAGGATCAGGATATACAAATTAGGGAAATGGTTGGGAAATATAAGAAAATATGTAAAAAACTAAGGGTGCATGATTGGTATACAAATTAGGGACATGATTGGGATATATAAAAAAAAGTGTTTGGGATCAGTATATACAAATTAGGGATATATTAGGATGTATAAAAAAATATATGATTGGGATATGTAAAAAATGTGTAAAAAAATATATTAAAGGGGTGCATGAGGGTGCATGGTAAATAAAAAAAACATAAAAAAAACTTCAAAAACTGTAAAAAATAAGAGTGCGTGATAGGTATACAAATTAGGAAAATGACTGGGAAATATAAAAAAAAATAAGTGTAAAGGACTTGGGATATATATATATATTTAAACATCTAAAAAAGGAGGGGTGCATAAGGGTGCATGGGAAATAAATAAAAAAAACTATATAAAACATTAAAAAAAGAAACTAAAAAAATAAGGGTGCATGATTGGTATACAAATTAAGGACATGATTGGGAAATATAAAACTAAGTGTGCAGGATCAGTATATACAAATTAGGGATATATTGGGATGTATAAAAAATATATGATTGGGATATAAAAGATTTAAAAAAAAATAGGGTTGCAAGAGGGTAAATGGGAAATAAAATAAAAAAAAATAATATAAAATAACCTATGTAAAAAAAACAAAAGAGCGCAGAATTGATATACAAATTAAAGGAGTACTATGGCGCTTTTTTTATTAACCCTCCGTACCCGGGCTGTAAAATGAAAAATAACAAACTTTAACTCACCTGCCTACATTCCCCCGTTGCTTCGATGTCGGTGTTCCGTTCTCCGGTCCCTGTCTTCTTCCGCTTCCTGCGGGTCGGTGAGTCACGCTGCATTCAGCGTATCACTGGCCGCAGCCGGACACTGCTGCGGCCGCTGATACGATGAGAGCAGCGTGACTCACCCACCCGCAGGAAGGGAAGAAGACAGGGATCGGAGAACGGGACACCGACATCGAAGCAACGAGGAACGTAGGCAGGTGAGTTAAAGTTTGTTTTGTTTCATTTTGCAGCCTGGGCATGGAGGGTTAATTAAAAAAAAGTGGCATAGTACTCCGTTAAGGACATAACTGGGATATAAAAAATTATTTTGCTGGATCAGGATATACAAATTAGGGAAATGGTTGGGAAATATAAAAAAAAATAAGAAAATATGTAAAAAACTAAGGGTGCATGATTGGTATACAAAATAGGGACATGATTGGGATATATAAAAATAAGTGTGCAGGATCAGTATATACAAATTAGGGATATATTGGTATGTATAAAAAAAAGCATATGATTGGGATATGTAAAAAAAGAAATTGTAAAATTTTTTTTAAAAGGGGGTGCATGAGGGTGCATGGTAAATAAAAAAAACATAAAATAATAACTTAAAAAACTTTGTAAAAAAATAAGAGTGCGTGATTGGTATACAAATTAGGGAAATGACTGGGAAATGTAAAGAAATATAAGTGTAAAGGATTTGGGAAATATAAAAAATATAAGAAATGATGTAATGGGAAATATTTTTTTTTATATATAACAAAATTTAAAAACTGTAAAAATCAAGAGTGCATAATTGGTATACAAATGAAGGACATGACTGGGATATTAAAAAAAAAGTAGTAAGTGTGCAGGATCAGGATATAAAAATTAGAGAAATAGTTGGGAAATAAAAAAAATATAAGAAGATATGTAAACAATTAAGTGTGTGTGATTGGTATACAAATTAGGGAAATATAAAAAAAATATATGAGGGTTGCAAGAGGGTGAATGGGGAAAAAAATTATAAAAAATAACCTATGTAGAAAAAAAATGAAAAAGAGTGCAGGATTGGTATAAAAATTAAAGGAGTACTATGGCGCTTTAAAAAAAATAATTAACCCTCCATGCCCGGGCCGCAAAATGAAACAAAACAAACTTTAAATCACCTGCCTAAGTTCCCCCGTTGCTCCGATGTCGGTGTACTGTTCTCCGGTCCCTGTCTTCTTCTGCTTCCCGCAGGTCGGTTAGTCACGCTGCTCTCAGTGTATCACCGACTGCAGCTGGACATTGCTGCGGCCGGTGATACGCTGAGAGCAGTGTGACTCACCGACCCGCAGGAAGGGAAGAAGACAGGGACCGGAGAATAGGACACTGACATCGGAGCAACGGGGTAACGTAGGCAGGTGAGTTAAAGTTTGTTTTGTTTCATTTTGCAGCCCGGGCACTGAGGGTTAATGAAAAATAAAAGCGCCATAGTACTCCTTTAAGGACATGACTGGGATATAAAAAATTTGTGTGCTGGATCAGGATATACAAATTAGGAAAATGGTTGGGAAATATAAAAAATATAAGAAAATATGTAAAAAACTAAGGGTGCATGATTGGTATACAAATTAGGGACATGATTGGGAAATATAAAAATAAGTGTGCAGGATCAGTATATACAAATTAGGGATATATTGGGATGTATAAAAAAAATATGTGGGATATATAAAAAAATTTGAAAAAAACATATAAAAAAGGGGGTGCATGGTAAATTAAAAAACAAAAAATTACTTAAAAAACTTTGTCAAAAAAATAAGAGTGCGTGATTGGTATACAACTTAGGGACATAATTGGGAAATATAAAACTAAGTGTGCAGGATCAGTATATACAAATTAGGGATATTTGGGATGTATAAAAAATATATGATTGGGATATATAAAAAACATTTGTAAAAGAATATAAAAAAATGGGGTGCATGGTAAATAAAAATAAAAAATGATGTAAAAAATAAGTGTGTGTGATTGGTATACAAATTAGGGAAATGACTGGGAAATATAAAAAAATATATGAGGGTTGCAAGAGGGTGAATGGGAAAAAAAATTATAAAAAATAACCTATGTAAAAAAAAGAAAAAGAGTGCAGGATTGGTATACAAATTAAAGGAGTACTATGGCGCTTTTTTTTTTTTTATAATTAACCCTCCATGCCCGGGCTGCAAAATGAAACAAAACAAACTTTAACTCACCTGCCTAAGTTCCCCCGTTGCTCCGATGTCGGTGTACCGTTCTCCGGTCCCTGTCTTCTTCTGCTTCCCGCGGGTCGGTTAGTCACGCTGCTCTCAGTGTATCACCAACCGCAGCCGGATATTGCTGTGGCCGGTGATACGCTGAGAGCAGTGTGACTCACCAACCCGCAGGAAGGGAAGAAGACAGGGACTGGAGAATAGGACACTGACATTGGAGCAATGGGGTAATGTAGGCAGGTGAGTTAAAGTTTGTTTTGTTTCATTTTGCAGCCCGGGCACGGAGGGTTAATAAAAAATAAAAGCGCCATAGTACTCCTTTAAGAACATGACTGGGATATAAAAAATTTGTGTGCTGGATCAGGATATACAAATTAGGGAAATGGTTGGGAAATATAAAAAATATAAGAAAATATGTAAAAAACTAAGGGTGCATGATTGGTATACAAATTAGGGACATGATTGGGATATATAAAAAAATAAGTGTGCAGGATTAGTATATACAAATTAGGGATATATTGGGATGTATAAAAAAATATGTGGGATATATTAAAAAAAATGTACAAAAATGTATAAAAAAAGGGGGTGCATGAGGGTGCATGGTAAATAAAAAAACAAAAAATATCTTTAAAAACTTTGTCAAAAAAATAAGAGTGCGTGATTGGTATAATACAACTTAGGGACATAATTGGGAAATATAAAACTAAGCGTGCAGGATCAGTATATACAAATTAGGGATATGTGGGATGTATAAAAAATATATGATTGGAAAATATAAAAAACATTTGTAAAAGAATATAAAAAAAATGGGGTGCATGGTAAATAAAAAAAACAAAAAAAAATGATGTAAAAAATAAGTGTGTGATTGGTATACAAATTAGGGAAATGACTGGGAAATATAAAAAATATATGAGGGTTGCAAGGGGGTGAATGGGAACAAAAAATAAAAAATTATAAATAATAACGTATGTAAAAAAAAGAAAAGAAAAAGAGTGCAGGATTGGTATACAAATTAAAGGAGTACTATGGCGCTTTTTTTTTTATAATTAAACCCCCATGCTCGGGCTGCAAAATGAAACAAAACAAACTTTAACTCACCTGCCTAAGTTCCTCCGTTGCTCCGATGTCTGTGTACTGTTCTCTGGTCCCTATCTTCTTCCGCTTCCTGCGGGTCGGTTAGTCACCTTGCTCTCAGTGTATCACCGACTGCAGCCGGACATTGCTGCGGCCGGTGATGTGTTGAGAGCAGCGTGACTCACCGACCCGCAAGAAGGGAAGAAGACAGGGACCGGAGAATATGACACTGACATCGGTGCAACGGGGTAACGTAGGTAGGTGAGTTAAAGTTTGTTTTGTTTCATTTTGCAGCCCGGGCACGGAGGGTTAATAATAAATAAAAGTGTCATAGTACTCCTTTAAGGACATGACTGGGATACAAAAAATTTGTGTGCTGGATCAGGATATACAAATTAGGGAAATGGTTGGGAAATATAAAAAATATAACAAAATATGTAAAACACTAAGGGTGCATGATTGGTATACAAATTAGGGACATGATTGGGAAATATAAAAATAAGTGTGCAGGATCAGTATATACAAATTAGGGATATATAGGGATGTATGAAAAAATATATGATTGGGATATGTAAAAAAATTTGCAAACAGAATATAAAATAGGGAGTGCATGAGGGTGCATGGTATATAAAAAATAACTTAAAAAACTTTGTAAAAAAAAAATATATATATACAAATTAGGGATATATTGGGATGTATAAAAAATATATGATTGGGATATATAAAAAACATTTGTAAAAGAATATAAAAAAAATAGAAAAATTGGGTGCATGGTAAATAAAAAAAAACAAAAAAAACTATGTAAAAAATAAGTGTGTGTGATTGGTATACAAATTAGGGAAATGACTGGGAAATATAAAAAAATATATATGAGGGCTGCAAGAGGGTGAATGGGAATTTTTTTTTTTAAATGATAAAAAAATAACCTATGTAAAAAAAAAGAAAAAGGATGCAGGATTGGTATGCATATTAAAGGAATACTATGGCGCTTTAGTTTTTTTTATAATTAACCCTCCATGCCCGGGCTGCAAAATGAAACAAAACAAACTTTAACTCACCTGCCTAAGTTCTCCCATTGCTCCGATGTCGGTGTAGTGTTCTCCGGTCCCTGTCTTCTTCTACTTCCTGCGGGTCGGTTAGTCACGCTGCTCTCAGTGTATCACCGACCGCAGCCGGACATTGCTGTGGCCGGTGATGTGCTGAGAGCAGCGTGACTCACCGACCCGCAGGAAGGGAAGAAGACAGGGACTGGAGAATAAGACACTGACATCGGAGCAACGGGGTAACGTAGGCGGTGAGTTAAAGTTTGTTTTGTTTAATTTTGCAGCCCGGGCACGAAGGGTTAATAAAAAATAAAAGTGCCATAGTACTCCTTTAAGGACATGACTGGGATATAAAAAATTTGTGTGCTGGATCAGGATATACAAATTAGGGAAATAGTTGGGAAATATAAAAAATATAACAAAATATGTAAAAAACTAAGAGTGCATGATTGGTATACAAATTAGGGACATGATTGGGAAATATAAAACTAAGTGTGCAGGATTAGTATATACAAATTAGGGATATATTGGGATGTATAAAAAAATATATGATTGGGATATGTAAAAAATTTTGCAAACAATTTTGCAAACAAAATATATTTACCATGCATGAGGGTGCATGGTAAATAAAAAAACATAATAACTAACTTAAAAAACTTTGCAAAAAAAATAAGAGTGCGTGATTGGTATAAAACTTAGGGACATAATTGGGAAATATAAAACTAAGTGTGCAGGATCAGTATATACAAATTAGCGATATATTGGGATGTATAAAAAATATATGATTGGGATATATAAAAAACATTTGTAAAAGTATATACAAAAAATTGGGTGCATGGTAAATAAAAAAAACAAAAAAAACTGTAAAAAATAAGTGTGTGTGATTGGTATACAAATTAGGGAAATGACTGGGAAATATAAAAAAAAATATATGAGGGTTGCAAGAGGGTGAATGGGAAAAAAAAAATTTAAATTATAAAAAATAACCTATGTAAAAAAAAAATGAAAAAGGTTGCAGGATTGGTATGCATATTAAAGGAGTACTATGGCGCTTTTAAAAAAAATAATTGCCCGGGCTGCAAAATGAAACAAAACTTTAACTCACTTGCCTAAGTTTCCCCGTTGCTCCGATGTCAGTGTAGTGTTCTCCAGTTCCTGTCTTCTTCTGCTTCCTGCGGGTCAGTTAGTCACGCTGCTCTCAGCGTATCACCGACCGTAGGCCGGACATTGCTGCGGCTGGTGATATGCTGAGAGCAGCGTGACTCACCGACCCACAGGAAAGGAAGAAGACAGGGACCGGAGAATAGGACACTGACATCGGAGCAACGGGGTAACATAGGCAGGTGAGTAAAATTTTGTCTCGTTTCATTTTGCAGCCCGGGAACGAAGGGTTAATAAAAAAAAAAGTGCCATAGTACTCCTTTAAAGACATGACTGGGATAAAAAATAAATTTGTGTGCTGGATCAGGATATACAAATAAGGGAAATGGTTGGGAAATATAAAAAATTATAAGAAAATATGTAAAAAACTAAGTGTGCATGATTGGTATACAAATTAGGGACATGATTGGGAAATATAAAAAAAAATAAGTGTGCAGGATCAGTATTTACAAATTAGGGATATATCGGGATGTATAAAAAATATGTTATTGGGATATAAAAAAAAATCTAAAAAAGGGGGAGCATGAGGGTGCATGGTAAATAAAAACCCCCACAAAATAATAACTTAAAAAACGTAGTAAAAAATAAGAGTGTTTGATTGGTATAAAAATTAGGGACATAATTGGGAAATATAAAACTAAGTGTGCAGGATCAGTATATACAAATTAGGGATATATTGGAATGTATAAAAAATATATGATTGGGATATATAAAAAACATTTGTAAAAGAATATAAAAAAAATTGGGTACATGGTAAATAAAAAAAAAAAAAGATGTAAAAAATAAGTGTATGTGAATGGTATACAAATTAGGGAAATGACTGGGAAATATAAAAAAAATATATGAGGGTTGCAAGAGGGTGAATGGGAAAAAAAAAATTATAAAAAACAACCTATGGAAAAAAAAAAGAAAAAGGGTGCAGGATTGGTATGCATATTAAAGGAGTACTATAGCGCTTTTTTAAAAAAATAATTAACCCTCCATGCCCGGGCTGCAAAATGAAACAAAACAAACTTTAACTCAGTTGCCTATGTTCCCCCGTTGCTCCGATGTCGGTGTACTGTTCTCCGGTCCCTGTCTTCTGCTTCC
This sequence comes from Hyla sarda, assembly GCF_029499605.1. Classification (NCBI taxonomy): domain Eukaryota; kingdom Metazoa; phylum Chordata; class Amphibia; order Anura; family Hylidae; genus Hyla; species Hyla sarda. The sequence goes on from NC_079189.1 coordinate 599,420,273, forward strand.
TGCGGGTCGGTTAGTCACGCTGCTCTCAGTGTATCACCGACCGCAGCTGGACATTGCTGCGGCCAGTGATATGTTGAGAGCAGCGTGACTCACCCACCCGCAGGAAGGGAAGAAGACAGGGACCGGAGAATAGGACACTGACATTGGCGCAACAGGAAAATGTAGGCAGGTGAGTTAAAGTTTGTTTTGCTTCATTTTGCAACCCGGGCACGGAGGGTTAGTAAAAAATAAAAGTGCCATAGTACTCCTTTAAGGACATGACTGGGATATAAAAAAAATGTATGTGCTGGATCAAGATATACAAATTAGGCAAATGGATGGGAAATATAAAAAATATAAGAAAATATGTAAAAAAAACTAAGGGTGCATGATTGGTATACAAATTAGGGACATGATTGGGAAATATAAAAAAATAAGTGTGCAGAATCAGTATATACAAATTAGGGATATATTGGGGTGTATAAAAAATGCATATGATTGGGATATGTAAAAATTTTGTAAACAAAATATAAAAAAGGGGAGTGCATGTGGGTGCATGGGAAATAAAAAAACAAAAAATAACTAAAAACTTTGTAAAAAATAAGAGTGCGTGATTGGTATACAACTTAGGGACATAATTGGGAAATATAAAACTAAGTGTGCAGGATCAGTATATACAAATTAGGGATATATTGGGATGTATAAAAATATATGATTGGGATATATAAAAAAAAATTTAAGGAATATGAAAAAAAGTGGTGCATGGGAAATAAAAAAACAAAAAAAACTATGTAAAAAATAAGTGTGTGTGATTGGTATACAAATTAGGGAAATGACTGGGAAATATAAAAAAAAATATGAGGGTTGCAAGAGGGCGAATAGGGAAAAAAATTATATAAAATAACCTATGTAAAAAAAAAACAAGAAAAAGAGTGCAGGATTGGTAAAAAAATTAAAGGAGTACTATGGCGCTTTTTTTTTTTTTTATAATTAACCCTCCATGCTCGGGCTGCAAAATGAAACAAAACAAACTTTAACTCACCTGCCTAAGTTCCTCCGTTGCTCCGATGTCGGTGTACTGTTCTCTGGTCCCTGTCTTCTTCCACTTCCTGCGGGCTGGTTAGTCACGCTGCTCTCAGCGTATCACCGACCGCAACCGGACATAGCCGGTGATGTGTTGAGAGCAGCGTGACTCACCGACCCGCAGGAAGGGAAGAAGACAGGGACCGGAGAATAGGACACCGACATCGGAGCAACGGGGTAATGTAGGCAGGTGAGTTAAAGTTTGTTTTATTTAATTTTGCAGCCCGGGCATGGAGGGTTAATAAAAAATAAAAGTGCCATAGTACTCCTTTAAGGACATGACTGGGATATAAAACATTTGTGTGCTGGATCAAGATATACAAATTAGGGAAATGGTTGGGAAATATAAAAAATATAAGAAAATATGTAAAAAACTATGGGTGCATGATTGGTATACAAATTAGGGACATGATTGGGATATATAAAAATAAGTGTGCAGGATTAGTATATACAAATTAGGGATATATTGGGATGTATAAAAAAATATATGATTGGGATATGTAAAATTTTTTGCAAACAAAATATAAAAAATGGGGGAGGGGGTGCATGAGGGTGCATGGTAAATAAAAAAACATAAAAACTAACTTAAAAAACTTTGTAAAAAAATAAGTGCGTGATTGGTATAAAACTTAGGGACATAATTGGGAAATCTAAAACCAAGTGTACAGGATTAGTATATACAAATTAGGGATATATTGGGATGTATAAAAAAATATATGATTGGGATATATAAAAAAACATTTGTAAAAGAATATAAAAAAATTGGGTGCATGGTAAATAAAAAAACAAAAAAAAAATATGTAAAACATAAGTGTGTGTGATTGGTTTACAAATTAGGGAAATGACTGGGAAATATAAAAAAATATATAAGGGTTGCAAGAGGGTGAATGGGAAAAAAAATTATAAAAAATAACCTATGGAAAAAAAAAAAGAAAAGGTGCAGGATTGGTATGCAAATAAAAGGAGTACTATGGCGCTTTTTAAAAAAAAAATAATTAACCCTCTATGCCCGGGCTGCAAAATGAAACAAAACAAACTTTAACTCACCTGCCTAAGTTCCCCCGTTGCTCCGATGTCGGTGTACTGTTCTCCGGTCCCTGTCTTCTTCTGCTTCCTGCGGGTCAGTTAGTCACGCTGCTCTCAGCGTATCACCAACCGCAGCCGGACATTGCTGCGGCCGGTGATGTGTTGAGAGCAGCGTGACTCACCGACCCGCAGGAAGGGAAGAAGACAGGGACCGGAGAATAGGACACCGACATCGGAGCAACGGGGTAATGTAGGCAGGTGAGTTAAAGTTTGTTTTGTTTAATTTTGCAGCCCGAGCATGGAGGGTTAATAAAAAATAAAAGTGCCATAGTACTCCTTTAAGGACATGACTGGGATATAAAAAACTTTGTGTGCTGGATCAGGATATACAAATTAGGGAAATGGTTGGGAAATATAAAAAATATAAGAAAATATGTAAAAAACTAAGAGTGCATGATTGGTATACAAATTAGGGACAAGATTGGGAAATATAAAAAATATGTGTGCAGGATTAGTATATACAAATTAGGGATATATTGGGATGTATAAAAAAATATATGATTGGGATATGTAAAAATTTTTGCAACCAAAATATAAATATTGGGGGGGTGGGGGGGGCATGAGGGTGCATGGTAAATAAAAAAACATAAAAACTAACTTAAAAAACTTTGCAAAAAAATAAGTGCGTGATTGGTATAAAACTTAGGAACATAATTGGGAAATATAAAACCAAGTGTACAGGATCAGTATATACAAATTAGGGATATATTGGGATGTATAAAAAATATATGGGATATATAAAAAAAAACATTTGTAAAAGTATATAAAAAAAATTGGGTGCATGGTAAATAAAAAACAAACCAAAAAAAACTGTAAAAAATAAGTGTGTGTGATTGGTATACAAATTAGGGAAATGACTGGGAAATATAAAAAAAATATATATGAGGGTTGCAAGAGGGTGAATGGGAAAAATAAATTAAAAATTATAAAAAATAACCTATGAAAAAAAAATTAAAAAGGTTGCAGGATTGGTATGCATATTAAAGTACTATGGCGCTTTTTTTTTTAAATAATTAACCCTCCATGCCCGGGCTTTTTTTTTTTATAATTAACCCTCCATGCCCGGGCTGCAAAATGAAACAAAACAAACTTTAACTCACTTGCCTAAGTTCCCCCGTTGCTCCGATGTCAGTGTAGTGTTCTCCGGTTCCTGTCTTCTTCTGCTTCCTGTGGGTCAGTTAGTCACGCTGCTCTCAGCGTATCACCGACCGCAGCCGGACATTGCTGCGGCTGGTGATATGCTGAGAGCAGCGTGACTCACCGACCTGCAGGAAAGGAAGAAGACAGGCATCGGAGAATAGGACACTGACATCGGAGCAAGGGGGTAACATAGGCAGGTGAGTAAAATTTAGTTTTGTTTCATTTTACAGCCCGAACACGGAGGGTTAATAAAAAAAAAAGTGCCATAGTACTCCTTTAAGGACATGGCTGGGATAAAAAAAAAAATATTGTGCTGGATCAGGATATACAAATTAGGGAAATGGTTGGGAAATGTAAAAAATTATAAGAAAATATGTAAAAAACTAAGGGTGCATGATTGGTATACAAATTGGGGACATGATTGGGATATATAAAAATAAGTGTGCAGGATCAGTATTTACAAATTAGGGATATATCGGGATGTATAAAAAATATGTTATTGGGATATAAAAAAAAAATCTGAAAAAGGGGGAGCATGAGGGTGCATGGTAAATAAAAAAACATAAAATAACAACTTAAAAAAACATTGTTAAAAATAAGAGTGTTTGGTATAAAACTTAGGGACATAATTGGGAAATATAAAACTAAGTGTGCAGGATCAGTATATACAAATTAGGGATATATTGGGATGTATAAAAAATATATGATTGGGATATATAAAAAAAACATTTGTAAAAGAATATAAAAAAAATTGGGTGCATGGTAAATAAAAAAACAAAAAAAAAACTATGTAAAAAATAAGTGTGTGTGATTGGTATACAAATTAGGGAAATGACTGGGAAATATAAAAAAAATTATATAAGGGTTGCAAGAGGGTGAATGGGAATTTTTTTTAAATAAAAAATAACCTATGGAAAAAAAAAAAAGAAAAAGGGTGCAGGATTGGTATGCAAATAAAAGGAGTACTATGGCGCTTTTAAAAAAAAAATTTAATTAACCCTCTATACCCGGGCTGCAAAATGAAACAAAACAAACTTTAAATCACCTGCCTAAGTTCCCCCGTTGCTCCGATGTCGGTGTACTGTTCTCTGGTCCCTGTCTTCTTCCTCTTCCTGCGGGTCGGTTAGTCACGCTGCTCTCAGCGTATCACCGACCCCAGCCGGACATTGCTGTGGCCGGTGATATGTTGAGAGCAGCGTGACTCACCCACCCGCAGGAAGGGAAGAAGACAGGGACCGGAGAATAGTACACTGACATCGGCGCAACAGGGAAACGTAGACAGGTAAGTTAAAGTTTGTTTTGCTTCATTTTGCAACCCGGGCACGGAGGGTTAATAAAAAATAAAAGTGCCATAGTACTCCTTTAAGGACATGACTGGGATATAAAAAATTATGTGCTGGATCAAGATATACAAATTAGGGAAATGGTTGGGAAATATAAAAATATAAGAAAATATGTAAAAAACTAATGGTGCATGATTGGTATACAAATTAGGGACATGATTGGGAAATATATAAAATAAGTGTGCAGGATCAGTATATACAAATTAGGGATATATTGGGGTGTATAAAAAATGTATATTATTGGGATATGTAAAACATTTTGTAAACAAAATATAAAAAAGGGGAGTGCATGTGGGTGCATGGTAAATAAAAAAACAAAAAATAACTTTAAAAACTTTGTAAACAATAAGAGTGCGTGATTGGTATACAACTTAGGGACATAATTGGGAAATATAAAACTAACTGTGCAGGATCAGTATATACAAAATAGGGATATATTGGGATGTATAAAAATATATGATTGGGATATATTATTATTTTTTTTTAAATATAAAAAAAAGTGGTGCATGGGAAATAAAAAAACAAAAAAACTATGTAAAAAATAAGTGTGTGTGATTGGTATACAAATTAGGGAAATGACTGGGAAATATAAAAAAAATATATGAGGGTTGCAAGAGGGTGAATAGGAAAAAAACTTATATAAAATAACCTAAGTAAAAAAAAAAAACAATAAAAAGAGTGCAGGATTGGTATAAAAATTAAAGGAGTACTATGGCGCTTTTTTTTTTTTATAATTAACCCTCCATGCTCGGGCTGCAAAATGAAACAAAACAAACTTTAACTCACCTGCCTAAGTTCCTCCGTTGCTCCGATGTCGGTGTACTGTTCTCCGATCCCTGTCTTCTTCTGCTTCCTGCGGGAAGTCACGCTGCTCTCAGCAAAACACCGACCGCAGCCGGACATTGCTGCGGCCGGTGATATGTTGAGAGCAGCGTGACTCACCGACCCGCAGGAAGGGAAGAAGACAGGGACCGGAGAATATGACACTGACATCGGCGCAACGGGGTAACGTAGGCAGGTGAGTTAAAGTTTGTTTTGTTTCATTTTGCAGCCCAGGCACGGAGGGTTAATAATAAATAAAAGTGCCATAGCACTCCTTTAAGGACATGACTGGGATATAAAAAATGTGTGTGCTGGATCAGGATATACAAATTAGGGAAATGGTTGGGAAATATAAAAAAATATAAGAAAATATGTAAAACACTAATGGTGCATGATTGGTATACAAATTAGGGACATGATTGGGAAATATAAAACTAACTGTGCAGGATCAGTATATACAAATTAGGGATATATTGGGATGTATAAAAATATATGATTGGGATATATTAAAAAAATATTTAAGGTATATAAAAAAAAGTGGTGCATGGGAAATAAAAAAACAAAAAAAAACTATGTAAAAAATAAGTGTGTGTGATTGGTATACAAATTAGGGAAATGACTGGGAAATATAAAAAAAATATATGAGGGTTGCAAGAGAGTGAATAGGGAAAAAAATTATATAAAATAACCTATGTAAAAAAAAAAAACAAGAAAAAGAGTGCAGGATTGGTATAAAAATTAAAGGAGTACTATGGTGCTTTTTTTGTTTTTTTTTTTATAATTAACCCTCCATGCTCGGGCTGCAAAATGAAACAAAACAAACTTTAACTCACCTGCCTAAGTTCCTCCGTTGCTCCGATGTCGGTGTACTGTTCTCCGGTCCCTGTCTTCTTCCGCTTCTTGCAGGTCGGTTAGTCACGCTGCTCTCAGCAAAACACCGACCGCAGCCGGACATTGCTGCGGCCGGTGATATGTTGAGAGCAGCGTGACTCACCGACCCGCAGGAAGGGAAGAAGACAGGGACCGAAGAATAGGACACTGACATCGGCGCAACGGGGTAACGTAGGCAGGTGAGTTAAGGTTTGTTTTGTTTCATTTTGCAGCCTAGGCACGGAGGGTTAATAATAAATAAAAGTGCCATAGCACTCCTTTAAGGACATGACTGGGATATAAAAAATGTGTGTGCTGGATCAGGATATACAAATTAGGGACATGATTGGGAAATATAAAACTAACTGTGCAGGATCAGTATATACAAATTAGGGATATATTGGGATGTATAAAAATATATGATTGGGATATATTAAAAAAATATTTAAGGTATATAAAAAAAAGTGGTGCATGGGAAATAAAAAAACAAAAAAAACTATGTAAAAAATAAGTGTGTGTGATTGGTATACAAATTAGGGAAATGAGTGGGAAATATAAAAAAATATATGAGGGTTGCAAGAGGGTGAATAGGGAAAAAAAATTATATAAAATAACCTATGTAAAAAAAAAAAACAATAAAAAGAGTGCAGGATTGGTATAAAAATTAAAGGAGTACTATGGCGCTTTTTTTTTTTTTATAATTAACCCTCCATGCTCGGGCTGCAAAATGAAACAAAACAAACTTTAACTCACCTGCCTAAGTTCCTCCGTTGCTCCGATGTCGGTGTACTGTTCTCCGATCCCTGTCTTCTTCCGCTTCTTGCGGGTCGGTTAGTCACGCTGCTCTCAGCAAAACACCGACCGCAGCCGGACATTGCTGCGGCCGGTGATATGTTGAGAGCAGCGTGACTCACCGACCCGCAGTAAGGGAAGAAGACAGGGACCGGAGAATATGACACTGACATCGGCGCAACGGGGTAACGTAGGCAGGTGAGTTAAAGTTTGTTTTGTTTCATTTTGCAGCCCGGGCACGGAGGGTTAATAATAAATAAAAGTGCCATAGCACTCCTTTAAGGACATGACTGGGATATAAAAAAATGTGTGTGCTGGATCAGGATATACAAATTAGGGAAATGGTTGGGAAATATAAAAAATCTAAGAAAATATGTAAAACACTAAGGGTGCATGATTGGTATACAAATTAGGGACATGATTGGGAAATATAAAACTAACTGTGCAGGATCAGTATATACAAATTAGGGATATATTGGGATGTATAAAAATATATGATTGGGATATATTAAAAAAATATTTAAGGAATATAAAAAAAAGTGGTGCATGGGAAATAAAAAAACAAAAAAAAACTATGTAAAAAATAAGTGTGTGTGATTGGTATACAAATTAGGGAAATGACTGGGAAATATAAAAAAAATATATGAGGGTTGCAAGAGGGTGAATAGGGAAAAAAAATTATATAAAATAACCTATGTAAAAAAAAAAAACAAGAAAAAGAGTGCAGGATTGGTATAAAAATTAAAGGAGTACTATGGCGCTTTTTTTTTTTTTTATAATTAACCCTCCATGCTCGGGCTGCAAAATGAAACAAAACAAACTTTAACTCACCTGCCTAAGTTCCTCCGTTGCTCCGATGTCGGTGTACTGTTCTCTGGTCCCTGTCTTCTTCCTCTTCCTGCGGGTCGGTTAGTCACGCTGCTCTCATCGTATCACCGACCGCAGCCGGACATTGCTGCGGGCGGTGATATGTTGAGAGCAGCGTGACTCACCCACCCGCAGGAAGGGAAGAAGACAGGGAACGGAGAATAGGACACTGACATTGGCGCAACAGGGAAACGTAGGCAGGTAAGTTAAAGTTTTTTTTGCTTCATTTTGCAACCCGGGCACGGAGGTTTAATAAAAAATAAAAGTGCCATAGTACTCCTTTAAGGACATGACTGGGATATAAAAAATTATGTGCTGGATCAAGATATACAAATTAGGGAAATGGTTGGGAAATATAAAAATATAAGAAAATATGTAAAAAAAACTAATGGTGCATGATTGGTATACAAATTAGGGACATGATTGGGAAATATAAAAAATAAGTGTGCAGGATCAGTATATACAAATTAGGGATATATTGGGGTGTATAAAAAATGTATATGATTGGGATATGTAAAAAATGTTGTAAACAAAATATAAAAAAGGGGAGTGCATGTGGGTGCATGGTAAATAAAAAAACAAAAAATAACTTTAAAAACTTTGTAAACAATAAGAGTGCGTGATTGGTATACAACTTAGGGACATAATTGGGAAATATAAAACTAACTGTGCAGGATCAGTATATACAAATTAGGGATATATTGGGATGTATAAAAATATATGATTGGGATATATTAAATTTTTTTTTAAAGAATATAAAAAAAAGTGGTGCATGGGAAATAAAAAAACAAAAAAACTATGTAAAAAATAAGTGTGTGTGATTGGTATACAAATTAGGGAAATGACTGGGAAATATAAAAAAAATATATGAGGGTTGCAAGAGGGTGAATAGGGAAAAAAAATTATATAAAATAACCTATGTAAAAAAAAACAAACAAGAAAAAGAGTGCAGGATTGGTATAAAAATTAAAGGAGTACTATGGTGCTTTTTTTTTTTTTTTTATAATTAACCCTCCATGCTCGGGCTGCAAAATGAAACAAAACAAACTTTAACTCACCTGCCTAAGTTCCTCCGTTGCTCCGATGTCGGTGTACTGTTCTCCGATCCCTGTCTTCTTCCGCTTCCTGCGGGTTGGTTAGTCACACTGCTCTCATCGTATCACCGACCGCAGCCGGACATTGCTGCGGCCGATGATGTGTTGAGAGCAGCGTGACTCACCGACCCGCAGTAAGGGAAGAAGACAGGGACCGGAGAATAGGACACCGACACCGGAGCAACGGGGTAATGTAGGCAGGTGAGTTAAAGTTTGTTTTGTTTCATTTTGCAGCCCGGGCATGGAGGGTTAATAAAAAATAAAAGTGCCATAGTACTCCTTTAAGGACATGACTGGGATATAAAAAATTTGTGTGCTGGATCAGGATATACAAATTAGGGAAATGGTTGGGAAATATAAAAAATATAAGAAAATATGTAAAAAACTAAGGGTGCATGATTGGTATACAAATTAGGGACTTGATTGGGAAATATAAAAAATAAGTGTGCAGGATTAGTATATACAAATTAGGGATATATTGGGATGTATAAAAAATATATGGGATATATAAAAAAAACATTTGTAAAAGTATATAAAAAAAATTGGGTGCATGGTAAATAAAAAACAAACAAAAAAAAACTATGTAAAAAATAAGTGTGTGTGATTGGTATACAAATTAGGGAAATGACTGGGAAATATAAAAAAAAATATATGAGGGTTGCAAGAGGGTGAATGGGAAAAATAAATTAAAAATTATAAAAAATAACCTATGTAAAAAAAAAATTAAAAAGGTTGCAGGATTGGTATGCATATTAAAGGAGTACTATGGCGCTTTTTTTTTTAATAATTAACCCTCCATGCCCGGGTTTTTTTTTTTTATAATTAACCCTCCAATGCCCGGGCTGCAAAATGAAACAAAACAAACTTTAACTCACTAGCCTAAGTTCCCCCGTTGCTCCGATGTCAGTGTAGTGTTCTCCGGTTCCTGTCTTCTTCTGCTTCCTGTGGGTCAGTTAGTCACGCTGCTCTCAGCGTATCACCGACCGCAGCCGGACATTGCTGCGGCTGGTGATATGCTGAAAGCAGCGTGACTCACCGACCCGCAGGAAAGGAAGAAGACAGGCATCGGAGAATAGGACACTGACATCGGAGCAAGGGGGTAACATAGGCAGGTGAGTTAAAATTTAGTTTTGTTTCATTTTGCAGCCCGGACACGGAGGGTTAATAAAAAAAAAAGTGCCATAGTACTCCTTTAAGGACATGGCTGGGATAAAAAAAAAAAATTGTGCTGGATCAGGATATACAAATTAGGGAAATGGTTGGGAAATATAAAAAATTATAATAAAATATGTAAAAAACTAAGGGTGCATGATTGGTATACAAATTAGGGACATGATTGGGATATATAAAAATAAGTGTGCAGGATCAGTATTTACAAATTAGGGATATATCGGGATGTATAAAAATATGTTATTGGGATATAAAAAAAAAATCTAAAAAAGGGGGAGCATGAGGGTGCATGGTAAATAAAAAAAACATAAAATAATAACTTAAAAAAACATTGTTAAAAATAAGAGTGTTTGGTATAAAACTTAGGGACATAATTGGGAAATATAAAACTAAGTGTGCAGGATAAGTATATACAAATTAGGGATATATTGGGATGTATAAAAAATATATGATTGGGATATATAAAAAAACATTTGTAAAAGAATATAAAAAAAATTGGGTGCATGGTAAATAAAAAAAACAAAAAAAAACTATGTAAAAAATAAGTGTGTGTGATTGGTATACAAATTAGGGAAATGACTGGGAAATATAAAAAAATTATATAAGGGTTGCAAGAGGGTGAATGGGAATTTTTTTTAAATAAAAAATAACCTATGGAAAAAAAAAAAGAAAAAGGGTGCAGGATTGGTATGCAAATAAAAGGAGTACTATGGCGCTTTAAAAAAAAAAATTAATTAACCCTCTATACCCGGGCTGCAAAATGAAACAAAACAAACTTTAAATCACCTGCCTAAGTTCCCCCGTTGCTCCGATGTCGGTGTACTGTTCTCTGGTCCTTGTCTTCTTCCTCTTCCTGCGGGTCGGTTAGTCACGCTGCTCTCGGCGTATCACCGACCCCAGCCGGACATTGCTGTGGCCGGTGATATGTTGAGAGCAGCGTGACTCACCCACCCGCAGGAAGGGAAGAAGACAGGGACCGGAGAATAGGACACTGACATCGGCGCAACAGGGAAACGTAGGCAGGTAAGTTAAAGTTTGTTTTGCTTCATTTTGCAACCCGGGCACGGAGGGTTAATAAAAAATAAAAGTGCCATAGTATTCCTTTAAGGACATGACTGGGATATAAAAAATTTGTGTGCTGGATCAAGATATACAAATTAGGGAAATGGTTGGGAAATATAAAAATATAAGAAAATATGTAAAAAACTAAGGGTGCATGATTGGTATACAAATTAGGGACATGATTGGGAAATATATAAAATAAGTGTGCAGGATCAGTATATACAAATTAGGGATATATTGGGGTGTATAAAAAATGTATATGATTGGGATATGTAAAAAATTTTGTAAACAAAATATAAAAAAGGGAAGTGCATGTGGATGCATGGTAGATAAAAAAACAAAAAATAACTTTAAAAACTTTGTAAACAATAAGAGTGCGTCATTGGTATACAACTTAGGGACATAATTGGGAAATATAAAACTAACTGTGCAGGATCAGTATATACAAATTAGGGATATATTGGGATGTATAAAAATATATGATTGGGATATATTACATTTTTTTTTTAAGAATATAAAAAAAAGTGGTGCATGGGAAATAAAAAAACAAAAAAACTATGTAAAAAATAAGTGTGTGTGATTGGTATACAAATTAGGGAAATGAGTGGGAAATATAAAAAAAATATATGAGGGTTGCAAGAGGGTGAATAGGGAAAAAAAATTATATAAAATAACCTATGTAAAAAAAAAAACAATAAAAAGAGTGCAGGATTGGTATAAAAATTAAAGGAGTACTATGGCGCTTTTTTTTTTTTTTTATAATTAACCCTCCATGCTCGGGCTGCAAAATGAAACAAAACAAACTTTAACTCACCTGCCTAAGTTCCTCCGTTGCTCCGATGTCGGTGTACTGTTCTCCGATCCCTGTCTTCTTCCGCTTCTTGCGGGTCGGTTAGTCACGCTGCTCTCAGCAAAACACCGACCGCAGCCGGACATTGCTGCGGCCGGTGATATGTTGAGAGCAGCGTGACTCACCGACCCGCAGTAAGGGAAGAAGACAGGGACCGGAGAATATGACACTGACATCGGCGCAACGGGGTAACGTAGGCAGGTGAGTTAAAGTTTGTTTTGTTTCATTTTGCAGCCCGGGCACGGAGGGTTAATAATAAATAAAAGTGCCATAGCACTCCTTTAAGGACATGACTGGGATATAAAAAAATGTGTGTGCTGGATCAGGATATACAAATTAGGGAAATGGTTGGGAAATATAAAAAATCTAAGAAAATATGTAAAACACTAAGGGTGCATGATTGGTATACAAATTAGGGACATGATTGGGAAATATAAAACTAACTGTGCAGGATCAGTATATACAAATTAGGGATATATTGGGATGTATAAAAATATATGATTGGGATATATTAAAAAAATATTTAAGGAATATAAAAAAAAGTGGTGCATGGGAAATAAAAAAACAAAAAAAAACTATGTAAAAAATAAGTGTGTGTGATTGGTATACAAAATAGGGAAATGACTGGGAAATATAAAAAAAATATATGAGGGTTGCAAGAGGGTGAATAGGGAAAAAAAATTATATAAAATAACCTATGTAAAAAAAAAAACAAGAAAAAGAGTGCAGGATTGGTATAAAAATTAAAGGAGTACTATGGCGCTTTTTTTTTTTTTTATAATTAACCCTCCATGCTCGGGCTGCAAAATGAAACAAAACAAACTTTAACTCACCTGCCTAAGTTCCTCCGTTGCTCCAATGTCGGTGTACTGTTCTCTGGTCCCTGTCTTCTTCCTCTTCCTGCGGGTCGGTTAGTCACGCTGCTCTCATCGTATCACCGACCGCAGCCGGACATTGCTGCGGCCGGTGATATGTTGAGAGCAGCGTGACTCACCCACCCGCAGGAAGGGAAGAAGACAGGGAACGGAGAATAGGACACTGACATTGGCGCAACAGGGAAACGTAGGCAGGTAAGTTAAAGTTTTTTTTGCTTCATTTTGCAACCCGGGCACGGAGGTTTAATAAAAAATAAAAGTGCCATAGTACTCCTTTAAGGACATGACTGGGATATAAAAAATTATGTGCTGGATCAAGATATACAAATTAGGGAAATGGTTGGGAAATATAAAAATATAAGAAAATATGTAAAAAAACTAATGGTGCATGATTGGTATACAAATTAGGGACATGATTGGGAAATATAAAAAATAAGTGTGCAGGATCAGTATATACAAATTAGGGATATATTGGGGTGTATAAAAAATGTATATGATTGGGATATGTAAAAAATGTTGTAAACAAAATATAAAAAAGGGGAGTGCATGTGGGTGCATGGTAAATAAAAAAACAAAAAATAACTTTAAAAACTTTGTAAACAATAAGAGTGCGTGATTGGTATACAACTTAGGGACATAATTGGGAAATATAAAACTAACTGTGCAGGATCAGTATATACAAATTAGGGATATATTGGGATGTATAAAAATATATGATTGGGATATATTAAATTTTTTTTTAAAGAATATAAAAAAAAGTGGTGCATGGGAAATAAAAAAACAAAAAAACTATGTAAAAAATAAGTGTGTGTGATTGGTATACAAATTAGGGAAATGACTGGGAAATATAAAAAAAATATATGAGGGTTGCAAGAGGGTGAATAGGGAAAAAAAATTATATAAAATAACCTATGTAAAAAAAAAAAAACAAGAAAAAGAGTGCAGGATTGGTATAAAAATTAAAGGAGTACTATGGTGCTTTTTTTTTTTTTTTTTATAATTAACCCTCCATGCTCGGGCTGCAAAATGAAACAAAACAAACTTTAACTCACCTGCCTAAGTTCCTCCGTTGCTCCGATGTCGGTGTACTGTTCTCCGATCCCTGTCTTCTTCCGCTTCCTGCGGGTTGGTTAGTCACACTGCTCTCATCGTATCACCGACCGCAGCCGGACATTGCTGCGGCCGATGATGTGTTGAGAGCAGCGTGACTCACCGACCCGCAGTAAGGGAAGAAGACAGGGACCGGAGAATAGGACACCGACATCGGAGCAACGGGGTAATGTAGGCAGGTGAGTTAAAGTTTGTTTTGTTTCATTTTGCAGCCCGGGCATGGAGGGTTAATAAAAAATAAAAGTGCCATAGTACTCCTTTAAGGACATGACTGGGATATAAAAAATTTGTGTGCTGGATCAGGATATACAAATTAGGGAAATGGTTGGGAAATATAAAAAATATAAGAAAATATGTAAAAAACTAAGGGTGCATGATTGGTATACAAATTAGGGACTTGATTGGGAAATATAAAAAATAAGTGTGCAGGATTAGTATATACAAATTAGGGATATATTGGGATGTATAAAAAATATATGGGATATATAAAAAAAACATTTGTAAAAGTATATAAAAAAAATTGGGTGCATGGTAAATAAAAAACAAACAAAAAAAAACTATGTAAAAAATAAGTGTGTGTGATTGGTATACAAATTAGGGAAATGACTGGGAAATATAAAAAAAAATATATGAGGGTTGCAAGAGGGTGAATGGGAAAAATAAATTAAAAATTATAAAAAATAACCTATGTAAAAAAAAAATTAAAAAGGTTGCAGGATTGGTATGCATATTAAAGGAGTACTATGGCGCTTTTTTTTTTAATAATTAACCCTCCATGCCCGGGTTTTTTTTTTTTATAATTAACCCTCCAATGCCCGGGCTGCAAAATGAAACAAAACAAACTTTAACTCACTAGCCTAAGTTCCCCCGTTGCTCCGATGTCAGTGTAGTGTTCTCCGGTTCCTGTCTTCTTCTGCTTCCTGTGGGTCAGTTAGTCACGCTGCTCTCAGCGTATCACCGACCGCAGCCGGACATTGCTGCGGCTGGTGATATGCTGAAAGCAGCGTGACTCACCGACCCGCAGAAAAGGAAGAAGACAGGCATCGGAGAATAGGACACTGACATCGGAGCAAGGGGGTAACATAGGCAGGTGAGTTAAAATTTAGTTTTGTTTCATTTTGCAGCCCGGACACGGAGGGTTAATAAAAAAAAAAGTGCCATAGTACTCCTTTAAGGACATGGCTGGGATAAAAAAAAAAAAATTGTGCTGGATCAGGATATACAAATTAGGGAAATGGTTGGGAAATATAAAAAATTATAATAAAATATGTAAAAAACTAAGGGTGCATGATTGGTATACAAATTAGGGACATGATTGGGATATATAAAAATAAGTGTGCAGGATCAGTATTTACAAATTAGGGATATATCGGGATGTATAAAAATATGTTATTGGGATATAAAAAAAAAATCTAAAAAAGGGGGAGCATGAGGGTGCATGGTAAATAAAAAAAACATAAAATAATAACTTAAAAAAACATTGTTAAAAATAAGAGTGTTTGGTATAAAACTTAGGGACATAATTGGGAAATATAAAACTAAGTGTGCAGGATAAGTATATACAAATTAGGGATATATTGGGATGTATAAAAAATATATGATTGGGATATATAAAAAAACATTTGTAAAAGAATATAAAAAAAATTGGGTGCATGGTAAATAAAAAAAACAAAAAAAAACTATGTAAAAAATAAGTGTGTGTGATTGGTATACAAATTAGGGAAATGACTGGGAAATATAAAAAAATTATATAAGGGTTGCAAGAGGGTGAATGGGAATTTTTTTTAAATAAAAAATAACCTATGGAAAAAAAAAAGAAAAAGGGTGCAGGATTGGTATGCAAATAAAAGGAGTACTATGGCGCTTTAAAAAAAAAAATTTATTAACCCTCTATACCCGGGCTGCAAAATGAAACAAAACAAACTTTAAATCACCTGCCTAAGTTCCCCCGTTGCTCCGATGTCGGTGTACTGTTCTCTGGTCCTTGTCTTCTTCCTCTTCCTGCGGGTCGGTTAGTCACGCTGCTCTCGGCGTATCACCGACCCCAGCCGGACATTGCTGTGGCCGGTGATATGTTGAGAGCAGCGTGACTCACCCACCCGCAGGAAGGGAAGAAGACAGGGACCGGAGAATAGGACACTGACATCGGCGCAACAGGGAAACGTAGGCAGGTAAGTTAAAGTTTGTTTTGCTTCATTTTGCAACCCGGGCACGGAGGGTTAATAAAAAATAAAAGTGCCATAGTATTCCTTTAAGGACATGACTGGGATATAAAAAATTTGTGTGCTGGATCAAGATATACAAATTAGGGAAATGGTTGGGAAATATAAAAATATAAGAAAATATGTAAAAAACTAAGGGTGCATGATTGGTATACAAATTAGGGACATGATTGGGAAATATATAAAATAAGTGTGCAGGATCAGTATATACAAATTAGGGATATATTGGGGTGTATAAAAAATGTATATGATTGGGATATGTAAAAAATTTTGTAAACAAAATATAAAAAAGGGAAGTGCATGTGGATGCATGGTAGATAAAAAAACAAAAAATAACTTTAAAAACTTTGTAAACAATAAGAGTGCGTCATTGGTATACAACTTAGGGACATAATTGGGAAATATAAAACTAACTGTGCAGGATCAGTATATACAAATTAGGGATATATTGGGATGTATAAAAATATATGATTGGGATATATTACATTTTTTTTTTAAGAATATAAAAAAAGTGGTGCATGGGAAATAAAAAAACAAAAAAACTATGTAAAAAATAAGTGTGTGTGATTGGTATACAAATTAGGGAAATGAGTGGGAAATATAAAAAAAATATATGAGGGTTGCAAGAGGGTGAATAGGGAAAAAAAATTATATAAAATAACCTATGTAAAAAAAAAAACAATAAAAAGAGTGCAGGATTGGTATAAAAATTAAAGGAGTACTATGGCGCTTTTTTTTTTTTTTTATAATTAACCCTCCATGCTCGGGCTGCAAAATGAAACAAAACAAACTTTAACTCACCTGCCTAAGTTCCTCCGTTGCTCCGATGTCGGTGTACTGTTCTCCGATCCCTGTCTTCTTCCGCTTCTTGCGGGTCGGTTAGTCACGCTGCTCTCAGCAAAACACCGACCGCAGCCGGACATTGCTGCGGCCGGTGATATGTTGAGAGCAGCGTGACTCACCGACCCGCAGGAAGGGAAGAAGACAGGGACCGGAGAATATGACACTGACATCGGCGCAACGGGGTAACGTAGGCAGGTGAGTTAAAGTTTGTTTTGTTTCATTTTGCAGCCCGGGCACGGAGGGTTAATAATAAATAAAAGTGCCATAGCACTCCTTTAAGGACATGACTGGGATATAAAAAAATGTGTGTGCTGGATCAGGATATACAAATTAGGGAAATGGTTGGGAAATATAAAAAATCTAAGAAAATATGTAAAACACTAAGGGTGCATGATTGGTATACAAATTAGGGACATGATTGGGAAATATAAAACTAACTGTGCAGGATCAGTATATACAAATTAGGGATATATTGGGATGTATAAAAATATATGATTGGGATATATTAAAAAAATATTTAAGGAATATAAAAAAAAGTGGTGCATGGGAAATAAAAAAAAAAAAAAAACTATGTAAAAAATAAGTGTGTGTGATTGGTATACAAATTAGGGAAATGACTGGGAAATATAAAAAAAATATATGAGGGTTGCAAGAGGGTGAATAGGGAAAAAAAATTATATAAAATAACCTATGTAAAAAAAAAAAAAAAAAGAAAAAGAGTGCAGGATTGGTATAAAAATTAAAGGAGTACTATGGTGCTTTTTTTTTATTTTTTATAATTAACCCTCCATGCTCGGGCTGCAAAATGAAACAAAACAAACTTTAACTCACCTGCCTAAGTTCCTCCGTTGCTCCGATGTCGGAGTACTGTTCTCCGGTCCCTGTCTTCTTCCGCTTCCTGTGGGTTGGTTAGTCACACTGCTCTCATCGTATCACCGACCGCAGCCAGACATTGCTGCGGCCGGTGATATGTTGAGAGCAGCGTGACTCACCCACCCGCAGGAAGGGAAGAAGACAGGGAACGGAGAATAGGACACTGACATTGGCGCAACAGGGAAACGTAGGCAGGTAAGTTAAAGTTTTTTTTGCTTCATTTTGCAACCCGGGCACGGAGGTTTAATAAAAAATAAAAGTGCCATAGTACTCCTTTAAGGACATGACTGGGATATAAAAAATTATGTGCTGGATCAAGATATACAAATTAGGGAAATGGTTGGGAAATATAAAAATATAAGAAAATATGTAAAAAAAACTAATGGTGCATGATTGGTATACAAATTAGGGACATGATTGGGAAATATAAAAAATAAGTGTGCAGGATCAGTATATACAAATTAGGGATATATTGGGGTGTATAAAAAATGTATATGATTGGGATATGTAAAAAATGTTGTAAACAAAATATAAAAAAGGGGAGTGCATGTGGGTGCATGGTAAATAAAAAAACAAAAAATAACTTTAAAAACTTTGTAAACAATAAGAGTGCGTGATTGGTATACAACTTAGGGACACAATTGGGAAATATAAAATTAACTGTGCAGGATCAGTATATACAAATTAGGGATATATTGGGATGTATAAAAATATATGATTGGGATATATTAAATTTTTTTTAAAGAATATAAAAAAAAGTGGTGCATGGGAAATAAAAAAACAAAAAAACTATGTAAAAAATAAGTGTGTGTGATTGGTATACAAATTAGGGAAATGACTGGGAAATATAAAAAAAATATATGAGGGTTGCAAGAGGGTGAATAGGGAAAAAAATTATATAAAATAACCTATGTAAAAAAAAAAACAATAAAAAGAGTGCAGGATTGGTATAAAAATTAAAGGAGTACTATGGCGCTTTTTTTTTTTTTTATAATTAACCCTCCATGCTCGGGCTGCAAAATGAAACAAAACAAACTTTAACTCACCTGCCTAAGTTCCTCCGTTGCTCCGATGTCGGTGTACTGTTCTCCGATCCCTGTCTTCTTCCTCTTCTTGCGGGTCGGTTAGTCACGCTGCTCTCAGCAAAACACCGACCGCAGCCGGACATTGCTGCGGCCGGTGATATGTTGAGAGCAGCGTGACTCACCGACCCGCAGGAAGGGAAGAAGACAGGGACCGGAGAATATGACACTGACATCGGCGCAACGGGGTAACGTAGGCAGGTGAGTTAAAGTTTGTTTTGTTTCATTTTGCAGCCCGGGCACGGAGGGTTAATAATAAATAAAAGTGCCATAGTACTCCTTTAAGGACATGACTGGGATATAAAAAATGTGTGTGCTGGATCAGGATATACAAATTAGGGAAATGGTTGGGAAATGTAAAAAAATATAAGAAAATATGTAAAACACTAAGGGTGCATGATTGGTATACAAATTAGGGACATGATTGGGAAATATAAAACTAACTGTGCAGGATCAGTATATACAAATTAGGGATATATTGGGATGTATAAAAATATATGATTGGGATATATTAAAAAAATATTTAAGGAATATAAAAAAAGTGGTGCATGGGAAAAAAAAAAAAAAAACTATGTAAAAAATAAGTGTGTGTGATTGGTATACAAATTAGGGAAATGACTGGGAAATATAAAAAAAATATATGAGGGTTGCAAGAGGGTGAATAGGGAAAACAATTATATAAAATAACCTATGTAAAAAAAAAAAAACAAGAAAAAGAGTGCAGGATTGGTATAAAAATTAAAGGAGTACTATGGCGCTTTTTTTTTTTTTTTTTATAATTAACCCTCCATGCTCGGGCTGCAAAATGAAACAAAACAAACTTTAACTCACCTGCCTAAGTTCCTCCGTTGCTCCGATGTCGGTGTACTGTTCTCCGGTCCCTGTCTTCTTCCGCTTCCTGTGGGTTGGTTAGTCACACTGCTCTCATCGTATCACCGACCGCAGCCGGACATTGCTGCGTCCGGGGATATGTTGAGAGCAGCGTGACTCACCCACCCGCAGGAAGGGAAGAAGACAGGGACCGGAGAATAGGACACTGACATTGGCGCAACAGGGAAACGTAGGCAGGTAAGTTAAAGTTTTTTTTGCTTCATTTTGCAACCTGGGCACGGAGGGTTAATAAAAAATAAAAGTGCCATAGTACTCCTTTAAGGACATGACTGGGATATAAAAAATTATGTGCTGGATCAAGATATACAAATTAGGGAAATGGTTGGGAAATATAAAAATATAAGAAAATATGTAAAAAACTAAGGGTGCATGATTGGTATACAAATTAGGGACATGATTGGGAAATATAAAAAATAAGTGTGCAGGATCAGTATATACAAATTAGGGATATATTGGGGTGTATAAAAAATGCATATGATTGGGATATGTAAAAAATTTTGTAAACAAAATATGAAAAAGGGGAGTGCATGTGGGTGCATGGTAAATAAAAAAACAAAAAATAACTTTAAAAACTTTGTAAACAATAAGAGTGCGTGATTGGTATACAACTTAGGGACATAATTGGGAAATATAAAACTAACTGTGCAGGATCAGTATATACAAATTAGGGATATATTGGGATGTATAAAAATATATGATTGGGATATATTAAAAAAAATTTTAAGGAATATAAAAAAAAGTGGTGCATGGGAAATAAAAAAACAAAAAAAACTATGTAAAAAATAAGTGTGTGTGATTGGTATACAAATTAGGGAAATGACTGGGAAATATAAAAAAAATATATGAGGGTTGCAAGAGGGTGAATAGGGAAAAAAATTATATAAAATAACCTATGTAAAAAAAAAAACAAGAAAAAGAGTGCAGGATTGGTATAAAAATTAAAGGAGTACTATGGCGCTTTTTTTTTTTTTTTTTTTTTTTTTTATAATTAACCCTCCATGCTCGGGCTGCAAAATGAAACAAAACAAACTTTAACTCACCTGCCTAAGTTCCTCCATTGCTCCGATGTCGGTGTACTGTTCTCCGGTCCCTGTCTTCTTCCGCTTCTTGCGGGTCGGTTAATCACGCTGCTCTCAGCAAAACACCGGCCGCAGCCGGACATTGCTGCGGCCGTTGATACGCTGAGAGCAGCGTGACTCACCGACCCGTAGGAAGGGAAGAAGACAGGGACCAGAGAACGGGACATCGTAGGCAGGTGAGTTAAAGTTTGTTTTGTTTCATTTTGCAGCCCGGGCACGGAGGATTAATAAAAAAAAGTGCCATAGTACTCCTTTAAAGACATGACTGGGATGTAAAAAATTAGTGTGCTGGATCAGGGTATGCAAATTTGGGAAATGGTTGGGAAATATAAAAAATATAAGAAAATATGTAAAAAACTAAAGTTGCAAGATTGGTATACAAACAGGGACACGATTGGGCTATATATAAAAATAAGTGTGCAAGATCAGTATATACAAATTAGGGATATATTGGGATATGTAAAAAAAATTGTAAAATACAATATTAAAAAAGGGGGTGCATGAGGGTGCATGGTAACTAAAAAAAAACATAAAAAAAACGTAAAAAGCCTTGTAATTAGGGACATGATTGGGAAATATAAAACTAAGTGTGCAGGATCAGTATATACAAATTAGGGATATATCGGGATGTATAAAAAATATATGATTGGGATTTATTAAAACATTTGTAAAAGAATGTAAAAAAGGGGTGCATGGTAAATTAAAAAAACAAAAAAAAAAACTATGTAAAAAATAAGAGTGCGTGATTGGTATACAAATTACATCCCTCCCCATATCTACCCACCTCCCCATATCCAACCCCCTCCCCCTTATCCATGTACTTTATTTGGGGTATAAGGGGGTCAGACAGGGAATAACCAGTCAAGCAATTGCGCTTCCACAGTCAGTCTTTGCGCTGGCCACTCTGTTTAGCAGAGTCTAAGGGAACGCAGGTTTTCACCCTTTAACCCCCATACAGGGATCTGGACTTCTCTGCTACGTATCCCCAGGTTGCGTCTACATAGTAGCCGCTGACAGATGGAGCTGACAGGTGAAAACAGGAGCCAAGGGTCAGAAGTGGGAATGAAATACATGTAATGAGGAAGGGTCGGGCAGTATGGCTTATTATTATATTCTCAATGGTTTTATATACTGTACGAGATAATATTCATAATCAGTATATGTATTGGGATTGCTGTACCCCCACATCTCTTACATAAAAGTATAGGACACAAACATCAATGTCCAAAAAAGCCTCAGCCCCACTTGTACAATCCCCCCTAATTGTCATCACAGCCCTCTCCATATCCAACCCCCTCCCCCAGTGTTATCACAGCCCTCCCCATATCCAACCCGCTCCCCATATCCAACCCCCTCCCCCATTGTTATCACAGCCCTCCCCATATCCAACCCCCTCCCCCAGTGTTCTTACAGCCCTCCCCATATCCAACCCCTTTTCTAGTGTTATAACAGCCCTCCCAATATCCAACCCCCTCCCCAAGTGTTATCACAGCCCTCCCCATATACAACCCCCTCCCTATACCCAAACTTCTTTTCTATTGTTTTCACAGCCCTCCCCATATCCAACCCCCTCCCCCAGTGTTATCACAGCCCTCCCCATATCCAACCCACTCCCCATATCCAACCCCCTCCCCCAGTGTTATCACAGCCCTTCCCATATCCAACCCCCTCCCCATATACAACCCCCTCCACCAGTGTTATCACAGCCCTCGCCATATCCAGCCCATTCCCCATACCCAACCCCCTCCCCCATTGTTATCACAGCCCTCCCCATATCCAACCCCCTCCCCCAGTGTTCTTACAGCCCTCCCCATATCCAACCCTTTTTCTAGTGTTATAACAGCCCTCCCAATATCCAACCCCCTCCCCAAGTGTTATCACAGCCCTCCCCATATACAACCCCCTCCCTATACCCAACCTTCTTTCCTATTGTTTTCACAGCCCTCCCCATATCCAACCCCCTCCCCCAGTGTTATCACAGCCCTCCCCATATCCAACCCACTCCCCATATCCAACCCCCTCCCCCAGTGTTATCACAGCCCTTCCCATATCCAACCCCCTCCCCATATACAACCCCCTCCCCCAGTGTTATCACAGCCCTCGCTATATCCAGCCCGTTCCCCATACCCAACCCCCTCCCCCATTGTTATCACAGCCCTCCCTATATCCAACCCCCTCCCCATATCCAACCCCATCCCCAGTGTTATCACAGCCCTCCCCATATCCAACCCGCTCCCCCAGTGTTATCACAGCCCTCCCCATATCCAACCCCCTCCCCCAGTGTTATCACAGCCCTTCCAATATCCAACCCCATCCCCCAGTGTGATCACAGCCCTCCTCATATTCAACACCCTCCCCATATCAAACCCCCACAGCCCTCACCATATCCAACCCCTATCTAGTGTTATAACAGCCCTCCCCATATCCAACCCCCTCCCCCAGTGTTATCACAGCCCTCCCCATATCCATTTACTTTATTTGGGGTATAAGGGGGTCAGACAGGGAATAACCAGTCAAGCAATTGCGCTTCCACAGTCAGTCTTTGCGCTGGCCACTCTGTTTAGCAGACTCTAAGGGAACGCAGGTTTTCACCCTTTAACCCCTATACAGGGATCTGGACTTCTCTGCTACATATCCCCAGGTTGCGTCTACATAGTAGCCGCTGACAGATGGAGCTGACAGGTGAAAACAGGAGCCAAGGGTCAGAAGTGGGAATGAAATAAATGTAATAAGGAAGGGTCGGGCAGTATGGCTTATTATTATATTCTCAATGGTTTTATATACTGTACTGTAAGAGATAATATTCATAATCAGTATATGTATTGGGATTGCTGTACCCCCACATCTCTTACATAAAAGTATAGGACACAAACAATGTCCAAAAAAGCCTCAGCCCCCCTTGTACAATCCCAACTAAGTGTCATCACAGCCCTCCCCATGTCCAACCCCCTCCCCAGTCCCATCACAGCCCTCCCCATATCCAACTCCCTCCCCAGTGTTCTTACAGTCCTCCACATATCCAACCCGCTCCCCAGTGTTCTTACAGTCCTCCACATATCCAACCCCCTCCCTATACCCAACCCTCTTCCCTAGTGTTTTCACAGCCCTTCCCATATCCAACTCCCTCCCCCAGTGTTATCACAGCCCTCCCCATATCCAACCCCCTCCCAATATCCAACCCCCTCCCCCAGTGTTCACAGGCCTCCCCATATCCAACCCCCTCCCCATATCCAACCCCCTCCCCCAGTGTTCACAGCCCTCCCCATATCCAACCCCCTCCCCATATCCAACCCCTCCCCCAGTGTTACCACAGCCCTCCCTACATACAACCCCCTCTCCATATCCAACCCCCTACCTAGTGTTATAATAGCCCTCCCCATATCCAACCCCCTCCCCCAGTGTTATAACAGCCCCCCCCTATATCCATTTACTTTATTTGGGGTATAAGGGGGGCAGACAGGGAATAACCAGTCAAGCAATTGCGCTTCCATAGTCAGTCTTTGTGCTGGCCACTCTGTTTAGCAGAGTCTAAGGGAACGCAGGTTTTCACCCTTTAACCCCTATACAGGGATCTGGACTTCTCTGCTACGTATCCCCAGGTTGCGTCTACATAGTAGCCGCTGACAGATGGAGCTGACAGGTGAAAACAGGAGCCAAGGGTCAGAAGTGGGAATGAAATACATGTAATGAGGAAGGGCCGGGCCGTATGGCTTATTATTATATTCTCAATGGTTTTATATACTGTACTGTAAGAGATAATATTCATAATCAGTATATGTATTGGGATTGCTGTACCCCCACATCTCTTACGTAAAAGTATAGGACACAAACATTAATGTCCAAAAAAGCCTCAGCCCCACTTGTAAAATCCCCCCTAAGTGTCATCACAGCCCTCCCCATATCCAACCCCCTCCCCCAGTGTTATCACAGCCCTCCCCATATCCAACCCCCTCCCCCAGTGTTATCACAGCCCTCCCCATATCCAACCCCCTCCCCCAGTGTTATCACAGCCCTCCCTATATCCAACCCCCTCCCCATACCCAACCCCCTCCCCCAGTGTTATCACAGCCATCTCCAACCCCCTCCGAATATCCAACCCCATCCCCCAGCGTTATCACAGCCCTCCCCATATCCAAACAGCTCCCCCAGTGTGATCACAGCCCTCCTCATATCCAACCCCCTCCCCCAGTGTGATCACAGCCCTCCCCATATCCAACCCCCTCCCCCAGTGTGATCACAGCCCTCTCTATATCCAACCCCTCCCCACATCCAACCCCCACAGCCCTCCCCATATCCAACCAGCACCCCCAGTGTGATCACAGCCCTCCCCATATCCAACCCCCTCCCCCAGTGTTATCACTGCCCTCCCTATATCCAACCCTCTCCCCCAGTGTTATCACTGCCCTCCCTATATCCAACCCCCTCCCCCAGTGTTATCACTGCCCTCCCTATATCCAACCCCCTCCCTCAGTGTTATCACAGCCCTCCCTATATCCAACCCCCTCCCTCAGTGTTATCACTGCCCTCCCTATATCCAACCCCCTTCCTCAGTGTTATCACTGACCTCCCTGTATCCAACCCCCTCCCTCAGTGTTATCACAGCCCTCCCTATATCCAACCCCCTCCCTCAGTGTTATCACTGCCCTCCCTGTATCCAACCCCCTCCCTCAGTGTTATCACAGCCCTCCCTATATCCAACCCCCTCCCCCAGTGTTATCACTGCCCTCCCTATATCCAACCCCCTCCCTCAGTGTTATCACAGCCCTCCCTATATCCAACCCCCTCCCTCAGTGTTATCACTGCCCTCCCTGTATCCAACCCCCTCCCTCAGTGTTATCACTGCCCTCCCTATATCCAACCCCTTCCCTCAGTGTTATCACAGCCCTCCCTATATCCAGCCCCCTCCCTCAGTGTTATCACTGCCCTCCCTATATCCAACCCCCTCCCTCGGTGTTATTACAGACCTCCCCATTACCTACCCCCTCCCTCCCTCAATGTAATCACATTTTAACAAAATATAGAGATATACATATACACAATTGTGTACTTATTTGGGTGGTGTAGCACCAGTTGGTAAGCGTTCTTGCAGGTGGTCTTGCTTGCAGGCTTGTTAATTGTTCTCTCTAGCAGGCTTGTGGTGGTCTCGCTGGAGGTCTCAGTGGTTTTGCCTATGGTAATGTCATTACGTTTGTATTCACTTGTAAAATCCAAATCTGATGGTTATGGTCTTTAGTCTTTACAGTCTACAAACAAAAAGTAGAGTATATGTTGGGTTTTATATTAAAGGGGTATTCCGGGCAAATACATTTTATCCACTATCCAAAGGATAGGGGATAAGATGTCTGATCGCGGGGGGCCCGCTGCTGAGACCCCCCGCGATCACCCTGCAGCACCCGCATTCTATGCGGGTGCTGAATCTCCAGTTTCGGAAACCTCCGGGTTTCCTGGACTGGGGATGTGACGTCACACCACACCCCCTCCATTTATGTCTATGGGAGGGGGTGTCACACCCCCTCCCATAGACATGAATGGAGGGGACGTGGCGTGACGTCACATCCCCAGTCCAGGAAACCCGGAGGTTTCCGAAACTGGAGATTTAGCACTCGCATTCTTCCATAAAACATAAAGCATTTCTTCCACAAAACAGACAGCGAAGGGATTATAGAAGATCAGGCCAATAGCAAAACAGTCCACTCCTCTCCCATGTGGCTGGCAATTCCCCATTTTTGGGTTGTATATTCTGCTGAACCTCCACACACATCTGTGGTCATCTCATATACGCCGTTCATATGGCCTTCACTGGTCTGAAGTATATCCAGTGGTTTTAGATCCCGATAGATAATACCTTTTCTATGAAGGAACTCTGTACCACAGACCACTCCTGTTGTAATGAATAATACAGTAGCAGTATCCAGAGGCCAGAACCTCTACATAAAGTCCTACAGGCCTCCTGCTACTCTGAGATGGTGCAGACCTGATGGGCTCCCCTGGTCTCTACTGCTGAAATATGTCACAGATCTACAATCCTTCCCCTTCAAATCACTGGATTTACCATATTATGATTTCCTCAACATCATCTTCCCTTTTCTCCCCTTTAGAAGGCAAATGATATATCTTAGAGTGTGGAATCAAGTTTACTCTGTTATGGTAAATCCCAGCATGTGATGAGACCCCTTATAAAATATAACTTTCATGGTATACATTAAAGTCACAGACCTCAAACATCCAAAATAGAAAATGTGTGAAATACTATGAATGACACTTGCTGAATATGGTCAAATAACTGCAGTATCGTAGAGCAATAGTGAGCCTAGTGAGATAATAATAAATCATCGCCTAAAGAACCTTATATAATATCATATTCAGAAGAAGATACAGATCACACAAATCACCATGTGAAAAAAGTGGCAAAAACTAAAATAAACAGACTATTTAAATTACGCTTGTTCCGACACGTTTTCCCCCCTTGACATCGGGGTTTCTCAAGGAACTTGTGTTACGCCGAGCGCTCCGAGTCCCCGCTCCTCCCCGGAGCGCTCGCAACTTCCTCGCATTTGCAGCGCCCCGGTCAGACCTGCTGACCGGGTGCGCTGCAATGTCTCTCTCAGCCGGGATGCGATTCGCGATGCGGGAGGCGCCCGCTCGCGATGCGCATCCCGGCTCCCGTACCTGACTCGCTCCCCGTCGGTCTTGTCCCGGCGCGCGCGGCCCCGCTCCTTAGGGCGCGCACGCGCCGGGTCTCTGCAATTTAAAGGGCCACTGCGCCACTGATTGGCGCAGCAGGCTTAATTAGTGTGTTCACCTGTGCACTCCCTATTTATAAATCACTTCCCCTGCACTCCCTTGCCGGATCTTGTTGCCATTGTGCCAGTGAAAGCGTTTCCTTGTGTGTTCCTAGCCTGTGTTCCAGACCTCCTGCCGTTGCCCCTGACTACGATCCTTGCTGCCTGCCCTGACCTTCTGCTACGTCCGACCTTGCTCTTGTCTACTCCCTTGTACCGCGCCTATCTTCAGCAGTCAGAGAGGTTGAGCCGTTGCTGGTGGATACGACCTGGTTGCTACCGCCGCTGCAAGACCATCCCGCTTTGCGGCGGGCTCTGGTGAATACCAGTAGCAACTTAGAACCGGTCCACCAACACGGTCCACGCCAATCCCTCTCTGGCACAGAGGATCCACCTCCAGCCAGCCGAATCGTGACAGTAGATCCGGCCATGGATCCCGCTGAAGTCCCACTGCCAGTTGTCGCCGACCTCACCACGATGGTCGCCCAGCAGTCGCAACAGATAGCGCAACAAGGCCACCAGCTGTCTCAACTGACCGTGATGCTACAGCAGCTATTACCACAACTCCAGCAACAATCTCCTCCACCAGCTCCTGCACCTCCTCCGCAGCGAGTGGCCGCTTCCGGCCTACGATTATCCTTATAAATTTGATGGGGACTCTAAGTTTTGCCGTGGCTTTCTTTCACAATGTTCCCTGCACTTGGAGATGATGTCGGACCAGTTTCCTACTGAAAGGTCTAAGGTGGCTTTCGTAGTGAGCCTTCTGTCTGGGAAAGCTCTGTCATGGGCCACACCGCTCTGGGACCGCAATGACCCTGTCACTGCCTCTGTACACTCCTTCTTCACGGAGATTCGAAGTGTCTTTGAGGAACCTGCCCGAGCCTCTTCTGCTGAGACTGCCCTGCTGAACCTGGTCCAGGGTAATTCTTCTGTTGGCGAGTACGCCATCCAATTCCGTACTCTTGCCTCCGAATTATCCTGGAATAATGAGGCCCTCTGCGCGACCTTTAAAAAAGGCCTATCCAGCAACATTAAAGACGTGCTGGCCGCACGAGAAATTCCTGCTAACCTGCATGAACTTATTCATCTGGCCACCCGCATTGACATGCGTTTTTCCGAAAGGCGTCAGGAGCTCCGCCAGGATATGGACTTTGTTCGCACGAGGCGGTTTCTCTCCCCGGCTCCTCTCTCCTCTGGTCCTCTGCAATCCGTTCCTGTGCCTCCCGCCGTGGAGGCTATGCAAGTTGACCGGTCTCGCTTGACACCTCAAGAGAGGACAGTCACGACGCCGCATGGAGAATCTGTGCCTGTACTGTGCCAGTACCGAACACTTCTTGAAGGATTGTCCTATCCGTCCTCCCCGCCTGGAAAGACGTACGCTGACTCCGCACAAAGGTGAGACAGTTTTTGATGTCAACTCTGCTTCTCCACGCCTTACTGTGCCTGTGCGGATATCTTCCTCTACCTTCTCCTTCTCTGC
This sequence comes from Hyla sarda, assembly GCF_029499605.1. Classification (NCBI taxonomy): domain Eukaryota; kingdom Metazoa; phylum Chordata; class Amphibia; order Anura; family Hylidae; genus Hyla; species Hyla sarda. The sequence continues at coordinate 599,449,668 of NC_079189.1, forward strand.
TATGGCCTTCTTGGATTCCGGATCTGCAGGAAATTTTATTTTGGCCTCTCTCATCAACAGGTTCAACATCCCGGTGACCAGTCTCGCCAGACCCCTCTACATCAATTCTGTTAACAATGAAAGATTGGACTGTACCGTGCGTTACCGCACGGAACCTCTCCTAATGTGCATCGGACCTCATCATGAAAAAATTTAATTTTTGGTCCTATCCAACTGCACTTCTGAAATTCTTCTTGGATTACCGTGGCTTCAACGCCATTCCCCAACCCTTGATTGGTCCACAGGAGAAATCAAGAACTGGGGTACTTCTTGTCTCAAGGACTGTCTTAAACCGGTTCCCAGTACTCCCTGCCGTGACCCTGTGGTTCCCCCTGTATCCGGTCTTCCTAAGGCTTATATGGACTATGCTGACGTCTTTTGCAAGAAGCAAGCTGAGACTTTACCCCCTCACAGGCCTTATGACTGTCCTATTGACCTCCTCCCGGGTACTACTCCACCCCGGGGCAGAATCTATCCTCTGTCTGCTCCAGAGACTCTTGCCATGTCAGAGTACATCCAGGAAAATTTAAAAAAGGGGTTTATCCGCAAATCCTCCTCTCCTGCCGGAGCTGTATTTTTTTTTGTGTCCAAAAAAGATGGCTCCCTACGCCCTAGCATTGACTACCGCGGACTTAATAAAATCACGGTAAAAAACCGCTACCCCTTACCTCTTATCTCGGAACTCTTTGATCGCCTACAAGGTGCCCACATCTTTACCAAACTGGACTTAAGGGGGGCTTATAATCTCATCCGCATCAGGGAGGGGGACGAATGGAAAACTGCATTTAACACCAGAGATGGACACTTTGAGTATCTGGTCATGCCCTTTGGCCTGTGCAACGCCCCTGCCGTCTTCCAAGACTTTGTTAATGAAATTTTTCGTGATCTCTTATATTCCTGTGTTGTGGTTTATCTGGACGATATTCTGATTTTTTCTGCCAACTTAGATGAACACCGCCAGCATGTCCGCATGGTTCTTCAGAGACTTCGGGACAATCAACTTTATGCCAAAATGGAGAAATGTCTCTTTGAATGTCAATCTCTTCCTTTCCTAGGATACTTGGTCTCTGGCCAGGGACTACAAATGGACCCAGATAAACTCTCTGCCGTCTTAGATTGGCCACGCCCCTCCGGACTCCGTGCTATCCAACGTTTTTTGGGGTTTGCCAATTATTACAGACAATTTATTCCACACTTTTCCACTATTGTGGCTCCTATCGTGGCTTTAACCAAGAAAAATGCCAATCCCAAGTCCTGGTCTCCACAAGTGGAAGACGCATTTAAACATCTCAAGTCTGCCTTTTCTTCTGCTCCCGTGCTCTCCAGACCTGACCCATCTAAACCCTTCCTATTGGAGGTAGATGCCTCCTCTGTGGGAGCTGGAGCTGTCCTTCTACAAAAAAATTCTTCCGGGCATGCTGTTACTTGTGGGTTTTTTTCTAGGACCTTCTCTCCAGCGGAGAGAAATTACTCCATCGGGGATCGAGAACTACTGGCCATTAAATTGGCACTTGAGGAATGGAGGCATCTGCTGGAGGGACCAAAATTTCCAGTTATCATATACACTGATCACAAGAATCTCTCCTATCTCCAGTCTGCCCAACGACTGAACCCTCGCCAGGCCAGGTGGTCGTTGTTCTTTGCCCGTTTTAACTTTGAAATTCATTTTCGCCCTGCTGACAAGAACATTAGGGCCGATGCCCTCTCTCGTTCTTCTGATGCCTCTGAAGTAGAGGTCTCTCCGCAACACATCATTCCTCCGGACTGTCTGATCTCCACTTCTCCAGCCTCCATCAGGCAAACTCCTCCAGGGAAGACCTTCGTTTCTCCACGCCAGCGTCTCGGGATTCTCAAATGGGGACACTCCTCCCATCTCGCAGGCCATGCGGGCATCAAAAAATCCTTGCAACTCATCTCTCGTTTTTATTGGTGGCCGACTCTGGAGACGGATGTTGTTGATTTTGTGCGGGCCTGTACTGTCTGTGCCCGGGATAAGACTCCTCGCCAGAAGCCTGCTGGCCTCCTTCATCCTCTGCCCGTTCCCGAACAGCCTTGGTCACAGATTGGTATGGACTTTATTACAGACTTGCCCTCATCCCGTGGCAACACAGTTGTTTGGGTGGTCGTTGATCGATTTTCCAAGATGGCACATTTTATTCCTCTTCCTGGTCTTCCTTCAGCGCCTCAGTTGGCAAAGCAATTTTTTGTACACATTTTTCGCCTTCATGGATTGCCCACGCATATCGTCTCGGATAGAGGCGTCCAATTCGTGTCTAAATTCTGGAGGGCCCTCTGTAAACAGCTCAAGATTAAATTAAACTTCTCTTCTTCTTATCATCCCCAATCCAATGGGCAAGTAGAAAGAATTAATCAGGTCTTGGGTGACTATTTACAGCATTTTGTTTCCTCCCGCCAGGATGACTGGGCAGATCTTCTACCATGGGCCGAATTCTCATACAACTTCAGAGTCTCCGAATCTTCTGCTAAGTCCCCATTTTTCGTGGTGTACGGCCGTCACCCTCTTCCCCCCCTCCCTACTCCCTTGCCCTCTGGTTTGCCCGCTGTGGATGAAGTGACTCGTGATCTTTCCACCATATGGAAAGAGACCCAAAATTCTCTTTTACAGGCTTCATCCCGGATGAAAAGATTTGCCGATAAGAAAAGAAGAACTCCCCCCATTTTTGCTCCCGGAGACAAGGTATGGCTCTCTGCTAAAAAAGGTATGGCTCTCTGTTACAAACTGGGACCACGCTATCTTGGTCCTTTCAAAGTCTTGTGCCAGATCAACCCTGTCTCTTACAAACTCCTTCTTCCTCCTTCTCTTCGTATTCCCAATGCCTTCCATGTCTCTCTCCTTAAACCACTCATCATTAACCGCTTCTCTCCCAAACTTGTTTCTCCCACTCCTGTATCCGGTTCTTCTGACGTCTTCTCCGTGAAGGAGATTCTGGCCTCCAAGACAGTCAGAGGAAAAAAATTTTTTGGGGTGGATTGGGAAGGCTGTGGTCCAGAAGAGAGATCCTGGGAACCTGAGGACAACATCCTAGACAAAAGTCTTATTCTCAGGCTCCAAGAAGAGGGGGAGACCCAAGGGGGGGGGGGTACTGTTACGCCGAGCGCTCCAGGTCCCCGCTCCTCCCCGGAGCGCCCGCAACTTCCTCGCATTTGCAGCGCCCCGGTCAGACCTGCTGACCGGGTGCGCTGCAATGTCTCTCTCAGCCGGGATGCGATTCGCGATGCGGGAGGCGCCCGCTCGCGATGCGCATCCCGGCTCCCGTACCTGACTCGCTCCCCGTCGGTTTTGTCCCGGCGCGCGCGGCCCCGCTCCTTAGGGCGCGCGCGCGCCGGGTCTCTGCAATTTAAAGGGCCACTGCGCCACTGATTGGCGCAGCAGGCTTAATTAGTGTGTTCAACTGTGCACTCCCTATTTATACATCACTTCCCCTGCACTCCCTTGCCGGATCTTGTTGCCATTGTGCCAGTGAAAGCGTTTCCTTGTGTGTTCCTAGCCTGTGTTCCAGACCTCCTGCCGTTGCCCCTGACTACGATCCTTGCTGCCTGCCCTGACCTTCTGCTACGTCCGACCTTGCTCTTGTCTACTCCCTTGTACCGCGCCTATCTTCAGCAGTCAGAGAGGTTGAGCCGTTGCTGGTGGATACGACCTGGTTGCTACCGCCGCTGCAAGACCATCCCGCTTTGCGGCGGGCTCTGGTGAATACCAGTAGCAACTTAGAACCGGTCCACCAACACTGTCCACGCCAATCCCTCTCTGGCACAGAGGATCCACCTCCAGCCAGCCGAATCGTGACAACTTGTAAATCAATGCCCCATAATAAAGGCAAGTGTCAGATGGAATGCCTGAACAATAACAGGCTGGAGCCTTACAGATACATAACGGTCGATACGACTCCCGGCGTCTCACATGAAATGCCGCCATTCTCTAGGTAATCCCACTGATTATTCTGTTACGTGCAATATTTAAATGACCCACCCGAAGTTATGCAGGTGGTGCCCAGTCATCCTGGTGTCAAGGAGGTGGTATCCAGCAATCCTGGAGTCACAAAGGCAGTGTCCAGCCATCCTGGTGTCAAGGAGGTGGTATCCAGCAATCCTGGAGTCACAAAGGCAGTGTCCAGCCATCCTGGTGTCATAGAGGCGGTGTCCAGCCATCCTGGTGTCATAGAGGCAGTATCCAGCCATCCTGGTGTCATAGAGGCGGTGTCCAGCCATCCAGGTGTCACAGAGGCAGTGTCCAGCAATCCTGGAGTCACAGAGGCGGTGTCCAGCCATTCTAGTGTCACAGAGGCAGTGCCCAGCAATCCTGGTGTCATAGAGGCAGTGTCCAGCCATCATGGTGTCATAGAGGCAGTGTCCAGCAATCCTGGTGTCATAGAGGCAGTGTCCAGCCATCCTGGTGTCACAGAGGCAGTGTCCAGCAATCCTGGAGTCACAGAGGCGGTGTCCAGCCATCCTGGTGTCATAGAGGCAGTGTCCAGTAATCCTGGTGTCATAGATGCAGTGTCCAGCCATCCTGGTGTCATAGAGGCAGTGTCCAGCCATCCTGGTGTCATAGAGGCAGTGTCCAGCCATCCTGGTGTCATAGAGGCAGTGTCCAGCCATCCTGGTGTCACAGAGGCAGTGTCCAGCCATCCTGGTGTCATAGAGGTGGTGTTTAGCCATCCTGGAGCCTGTGCTGTTTATCTGCCCCACACCTATCTGACCACGCCTTCTGCTCTGTGATTGGCATTCCCTCTTCCCGTGTTTCAATGCTGCTTGAGCTGTCAATCATATAACAGGAGGCGTGGTCAGAACTCCATGACTCCAGGATGGCTGGACACCTCCCCGATGACTCCGGGCAGGTCATTTATATACTGCACAAGGCGGAATAAAACTTTAATATGGGGAGAACTGTTTTTCCAGTCAGTCATGGTGCCTCTATATTTATTATAGATTTTTAATTCCCTACACCTTGTTTTATATCGAATACTTCTGGTAAAAGTTTTTTTTAGGATTATGTTCACATAGTATCTCATAAAATCTGCAGTGTTTCATGTAACATAACACTTCATTTTACAACCATAAAATTAAAACAATGCAATAGAACTTAATTTAAAAAATCTGTCTTTTTCACTCATTTTTGAGCCACAAAACGACCATTGTGCAACCCAATAAATAATGGACAGAGAAATAAAATATTTCTTGCAAAAATGCAATAGTCTGTTATAAGTTCAGGTCTCTGTGTATATATTATGGGTGCAGCGTTCTATCTTAGGCAATATTATCAGTATTATCCTCTTCGTCCATTCAGCGGTCAGGATTTCACATTAACAGAAATGTGTATTAATTATAAGAATTGGTGGAAATACCTCGCATGCCGCTGGGCAGGAAGATAAACCTTTATTAACGCAGCATGAACACTGGGACTCAAGTCCATATACTATTCTTTATCGAGGAGTCGGTTCATCGACATAAAGCATAGCAAAAGGTGGCTGAATGGCTATACGTGTATTCAGTTTAAGGGGGTGCTCACATTGACCAAAGGCACAGTTCATTTCGAAAGTCAATTCCAACAAGAAAAACGAGAAATAATGGAGCACTCACCCTGGTCTTGTAGTTTCAAAGGATGTGTTTATTCCATACTGGACATCACAAGACACGATAAGGAGCAAGGTATACAGGTGCGGACATGAGGCAGGGGTAGACAAACAAACGGAGGAGCAAAAATTGTTGCACACTTGGTTAGCGCTTCATCTGGCTCCTGACTCAAGCCCGCTCCATACTCGGCGGCCCCCGGCTGATAAAAGTTTAAAAACACCCATTAACCCCTTCCATATTAGAGGTACATTCACACGGACGGATTTATTTGCAGGTTTCCCGCTGCGTATTTGAAAGGGGGCGGTATCTTCTCTGCTGTCCGCAGCAGATTTTCCACTGCGGAATTTCCGCTGTGGAAAATTTGCCACAGACCCTTCTGACTTCAATGGGGCTTGCGGCGGATTTTCCACAGTGTAAATTCCGCCTCAGAAAATCTGCTGCGGACAGCCGAGAAGAGCCCGCCCCCTTTCAAATATGCAGCGCCCGTGTGAACATACCCTAAAAGTTCATATCACCCCCCTTTTCCATATAAAAATATGTAAACATAATAAAAATAAACATATTTGGTATTGGCACATGCATAATTGACTGAACTATTAAAAAATAACATTTTAAATCCCGTAAGGTAAATGGCGTTAACGTAAAAAAAACATACCCAATCACAGAATAGCTTTTTTATATGTTTCTAACATCATATCCCAGAAAAAATGAAGTAAAAAAGTGTTCAAAAAGTTCAATGCCAAAATGGTACCGATACAAACAGCATATTATGGCCCAAAAAATTTGCCCTCATATAGCCCAGTATACGGCAAAATACAAATATTATAGAGGTCAAGGATTTTCTTTTTTAAATAAAAAAAAATTATTATTAAAATGTGACGGAAACTAAAATTTGGTATTGGTGCAATCAGGCCGACGTAAAGTATCAAAATAATATGTAAGTTTGGCCACAGGGTGAATGGTGAAAAAAAGAAAACCTCTAAATTTGCATTTTTTTTCAATTTCACCTCACAAATATTTTTTTTTTGTTTCAGAGCATAAGTTATGGAAAAATGAAAAGATGTCATTACACAGTATGCTTCCCCGCAAAAAACAAGCCTCATACGGGTCTGTAGATGGAAAATTTGAGTTATGGCTATTATAGGACGAGGAGGAAAAAACAAAAGTGTGGAAACTAATAAAGACCCTATTTTCGAACTATTTTGGTTGAAATTATTTTATCTATCAGGACAAGTGGATTTTCTTGAGGGACAAGTAGATTGTGTTCCGCTTTAATCCCTTGGACAAGTAGTTTTTTTTTTTTTATTTCCACACCCCTGGGTTATAGGAGAAAATGCCCCCCAAAATTTGTAACCCCATCTCTTCTGAGTATGGAAGTACCCCATGTGTGGACGTCAAGTGCTCTGCGGGTGCACTACAATGCTCAGAAGAGAAGAAGTCACATTTGGCTTTTGGAAAGCAAATTTTGCTGAAATGGTTTTTGGCGGGCATGTCGCATTTAGGAAGCCCTTATGGTGCCAGAACAGCAAAAAAAAAAAAAAAAAAACACATGGCATACTATTCTGGAAACTACACACCTCGAGGAACATAACAAGGGGTCCAGTGAGCCTTAACACCCCACAGGTGTTTGACAAATTTCCGCTAAAGTTGGACAGGAAAATGAAAAATTAGATTTTTTTCACTAAACTGCTGATGTTAAATTTTTCATTTTCACAAGGGGTAATTGGAGAAAAAGCCTCTCAAAATGTGTAACCCCATTTCTTCTGGGTATGGAAATACCCCATGTGTGGATGTAAATTGCTCTGCGGACGAGCTACAATGCTCAGAAGAGAAGGAGCGCCATTGAGCGTTTGATGAGAGAATTTGGTTGGAATGGAAGTCAGGGGCCATGTGCGTTTACAAAGCCCCCCGTGGTGCCAGAACAGTGGACCATGTGGAGAGGCCACATGTGACCCCATTTTGGAAACTATACCCCTCACAGAATTTAATAAGGGGTGCAGTGAACATTTATACCCCACTGGCGTTTGACAGATCTTTGGAACAGTGGGCTGTGCAAATGAAAAATAAAATAAAATTAAACTTGTGTACTTCTTAGCAGCGCCGTACATTTACTGCGCATGTCCTTAAGGGGATAAGTGATATTTGATATTCAGGTGATTTTTCTGTTGTTCTATTATTTCTTATGGGCCTGCGGTTTGAATATCCTATTATTCTCCATCTTCCCAGGCTCAGATTTGTATTTGTGTGTATATGGATTTTTTATTATATTTATTAAATATCAGTTACCCCATCTTTATTCTAAGTAACCTGGAGGTTCAATATGACTTTTTGTATTTCATGTTATAAATTAAATAAAAATATGATGAAGAAATAATATTCCTACCTTTGCTGTCCATCATAGTGATGTCACTTGGTTCTGGATTCTCCCAGAATACATAAGGCTTCTGAGGCCGTTCTTCCTCCTCTCCATCAGCCTTTACGATTTTCCTCTCAGGTGTATCAGCCTCTCTGTCCTTCTCTTTAGACGCCATGTTATCTGTTACAGGGGAAACCGGGAGATACAGAAATCACATGAGGATTGTGGAAATCTAAAGGAGGGGTCTGTCTATATACTTAATAAAGAGGAGGGGGTCTGTCTTTATACTTAATAGAAAGGAGGGTGTCTGTCTATATACTTAATAGAAAGGAGGGGTCTGTATATATACTTAATAGAGAGGAGGGGTCTGTATATATACTTAATAGAGAGGAGGGGGGTCTGCCTATATACTTAATAGAGAGGAGGGGGTCTGCCTATATACTTAATAGAAAGGAGGGTTCTGTATATATACTTAATAGAGAGGAGGGGTCTGTTTATATACTTAATAGAGAGAAGGGGGTCTGTCTATATACTTAATAGAGAGGAGGGGGTCTGTCTATATACTTAGAGAGGAGGGGGTCTGTATATATACTTAATAGAGAGGAGGGGGCCTGACTATATAATTAATAGAGAGGAGGGGGTCTGTATATATACTTAATAGAAAGGAGGGTGTCTGTCTATATACTTAATATAGAGGAGGGGGACTGTATATATATATATATATATATATATATATACATACAATTTATCTCCCACATTCCTCTCCTGAAATACTCTGTGCTGCTGTGTACCCTGCTCCTTCTACAATGTATCTCCCACACTGATCTCCTGAAATACTCTGTGCTGCTGTGTACTCTGCTCCTTCTATAATGTATCTCCCACACTGTTCTCCTGAAATACTCTGTACTGCTGTGTACTCTGCTCCTTCTACAATGTATCTCCTATACTCCTCTCCTGAAATACTCTGTGCTGCTGTGTACTCTGCTCCTTCTATAATGTATCTCCCACACTGTTCTCCTGAAATACTCTGTACTGCTGTGTACTCTGCTCCTTCTACAATGTAACCCCCACACTCCTCTCCTGAAATGTTCTGTACTGCTGTGTACTCTGCTCCTTCTATAATGTATCTCCCACACTCCTCTCCTGAAATACTCTGTGCTGCTGTGTACTCTGCTTCTTCTACAATGTATTTCCCACACTGATCTCCTGAAATACTCTGTGCTGCTGTGTACCCTGCTCCTTCTACAATGTTTCTCCCACACTCCTCTCCTGAAATACTCTGTGCTGCTGTGTACCCTGCTCCTTCTACAATGCATCTCCCACACTCCTCTCCTGAAATACTCTGTGCTGCTGTGTACTCTGCTCCTTCTACAATGTATCTCCCACACTGATCTCCTGAAATACTCTGTGCTGCTGTGTACTCTGCTCCTTCTACAATGTAACCCCCCACACTGTTCCCCTGAAATCCTCTGTGCTGCTGGCATCCCTGTTGTGGCTTCTAACTTGTTTCCATTCCCACCATTGTCCATGCCCCATCAGTCTCTTTCCTCTTCACTTAAACACTCTGTGCTTCTGGGACTCCCTAGTAGGTTTCCTCCCTGACCTTGGCTACAGGTGCAGACAGAGCACTTACCTGTAATTTGGAATGGCGGTACATCCAAGGGAGAGCAGCGGCCGTCAGGTGGGTCTGTCCTCGCCGGACGCCCTGATCTTTCTTGGCCGTCATCTCCCCTGATCTCGTCTCTGTTCCTCTCTTCCATTTTCCCTTCTTTTTGCCTTCATTTTATAAGAAAGATGATAAAGTCTACAGAAAACGGCAGCCATGGGCGGTGAGGAGTCATGTGACTGTCCTGAGCGCTAGAGAGCCAATGAGAGATTGGAGGCGGAGTCACCTGTGGTCTGTGGTGATATCACAATGCTCCAGTGTTCTACATACGAGAGGGGAGAAGTATATGGACATATAGTAAATATACAGTATATATATATATACCTCGATGTCTACCATATATCCCATTACATCACAAAAAGATTTCCCATTTTTTTCCATATAAAACATTAAAAAGAAATGTATAAATTATGGGAGGGGTCTGCCTAAATATCATGGTGGTGGTGGTGGTGGGGGGCTATATACATAATGGGGACAGGCCTGCCTATATACATTATGGGGAGGGGGGGTCTGTATATATATCCTATGGGGAGGGGGTCTATATACATTATGGGGACAGGTCTGCCTATATACATTATGGGTAGGGGGGTCTGCATATATATATATATATATATATATATATATATATATATATCCTATGGGGGGGTGTCTGTCTTTATATATTATGGGTAGGGGGGGTCTGACTATTTACATTATGGGGAGGGGTTGGCTACTAAATTACGGCTCCCAGCATAGATATTACTGCTACTACTACTGAAGAACTACTGCTCCCAGCATAAATATTACTACTACTCATGAAGAACTACTGCTCCCAGCATAGATATTACTACTACTACTGAAGAACTACTGCTCCCAGCATAGATATTACTACTACTCATGAAGAACTATTGCTCTCAGCATAGATATTACTACTACTACTACTACTACTACTACTACTAAAGAACTACTGCTCCCAGCATAGATATTACTACTACTACTACTACTAAAGAACTACTGCCCCCAGCATAGATATTACTACTACTCATGAAGAACTACTGCATCCAGCATAGATATTACTGCTACTACTACTGAAGAACTACTGCTTCCAGAATAGATATTACTACTACTACTACTACTGAAGAACTACTGCTCCCAGCATAGATATTACTACTACTACTGAAGAACTACTGCTCCCAGCATAGATATTACTACTACTACTGAAGAACTACTGCTCCCAGCATAGATATTACTACTACTACTGAAGAACTACTGCTCCCAGCATAGATATTACTACTACTCATGAAGAACTACTGCTCCCAGCATAGATATTACTACTACTACTGAAGAACTACTGCTCCCAGCATAGATATTACTACTACTACTGAAGAACTACTGCTCCCAGCATAGATATTACTACTACTCATGAAGAACTATTGCTCTCAGCATAGATATTACTACTACTACTACTACTACTACTACTACTGAAGAACTACTGCTCCCAGCATAGATATTACTACTACTACTGAAGAACTACTGCTCCCAGCATAGATATTACTACTACTACTACTACTGAAGAACTACTGCTCCCAGCATAGATATTACTACTACTACTGAAGAACTACTGCTCCCAGCATAGATATTACTACTACTACTACTGAAGAACTACTGCTCCCAGCATAGATATTACTACTACTACTGAAGAACTACTGCTCCCAGCATAGATATTACTACTACTACTACTACTGAAGAACTACTGCTCCCAGCATAGATATTACTGCTACTACTGAAGAACTACTGCTCCCAGCATAGATATTACTACTACTACTGAAGAACTACTGCTCCCAGCATAGATATCACTACTACTACTGAAGAACTACTGCTCCCAGCATAGATATTACTAATACTACTGAAGAACTACTGCTCCCAGCATAGATATTACTACTACTACTGAAGAACTACTGCTCCCAGCATAGATATTACTACTACTACTGAAGAACTACTCCTCCCAGCATAGATATTACTAATACTACTGAAGAACTACTGCTCCCAGCTTAGATATTACTACTACTACTACTGAAGAACTACTGCTCCCAGCATAGATATTACTACTACTACTGAAGAACTACTGCTCCCAGCATAGATATCACTACTACTACTACTACTGAAGAACTACTCCTCCCAGCATAGATATTACTACTACTACTGAAGAACTACTGCTCCCAGCATAGATATTACTAATACTACTGAAGAACTACTGCTCCCAGCATAGCTGCATGAAATGGCCTAAAAGACATCCCAACTAAAAAACACCTGATGCCAAATAAATAGGGAGTAACTCCTGTGTAGGGGCAATACTGGTGGTGAATACTGTAGAGGCCGCTAATGGGAATAACTATTGTCCAGGGGCACTGATGGGGTTAATGACTGTGTGGGGCACCACTGGGGGTAACTACTGTCCAGGGGCACTGATGGGGGTAATGACTGTGTGGGGCACCACTGGGGGTAACTAGTGTGCGGGTATTACACTTTTCATACCCCCCCTCCCAGAATGTAGATGTTCTGCTCTGATACCAGTGAGATTATCAGCCTCATTTATCACAACCGTCTCCTTGTTGCCCCTAGCAACCAATCACAGCTCAGCTTTCATTTCTTAACCTCCTCTGGTAAAATGAAAGCTGTGCTGTGATTGGTTGCTATGGGCAACACAGATCCTTTTCCTATTAGACAGTTTCCATATATCTGCCCCATAGTGTGTTACCTGGAGTCCTGTGGTAACAATGAGAACCTTCTAGAAGAAGATGATGGAGGTTGTAGTTCCTCCATGGCGTCCATCAGATGGCGGTCGCTCGGTGCAGGGAGGTCCATCAGATGGCGGTCGCTCGGTGCAGGGAGGTCACTTACACTTCTCCTCTTACAGGTCATCCAGGCCCAAAATATAGGTGAGAAAGTCTATAGAAAACGGCAGCCATGGGCGGTGAGGAGTCATGTGCCTGTCCTGAGCGCTAGAGAGCCAATGAGAGATTGGAGGCCGAGTCACCTGTAGTGATGATGTCATCAGCTGTCACATGATGTCACAATGCTCCAGTGTTTTACTGGAGAGAGGGGAGAAATGTATGGACACATAGTAAATATACAGAAAAAAAAGAAAGAATATAATTATATATGTTTACAGTGCTATATACCACTCTGCCATAAACTACGGTAAATAATCAATAAATATGTTTAAAAATATGAAAAAAAATTGCCCCTATTATCCCCCAAAACTCCCCTGATTCCCCCATAACCCCACATAATAGCCCCTAAAATCCCTCCCATAATCCCCATAGCCCCCCTAAAGCCGCATGTGAGCGCCGTCAATTTTAGAAAAATACCAAATGCCAAAACACATCACATCACATGTCACAAAAGAATGGAAGAAAAGGTGATTGAAAAGTCAGATCAATGCCAAAATGGCACCAATGAAAACTACAGATTATGGCGCAAAACATAAGCCTCCTCCCCCATACAGCTTCATAGACAGAAAAATAAAAATGGAATAGGGGTAAGAAAATAGAAATGTATTATTTATGTATTTCTAAAAGTAGCAAAAAATTATAAAAATGTTACAAATTTGGTGTCATTGTAATGGAACCGATCTGAGGAATACAGATAACATGGACATTTTACTGCACATAGAAACGTGTAAAACGGAACCCCCCCCCCCCCAATCAGCATAAATGCATTATTTTTATTTTCCATTTTACCTCACAAATAATTTTTTTTGTTTGTTTCTCCAAATAATCCAAAAAATTTCTCCAAAATTTTATGATGAAATGAAAGTTGACCTTACAAAGTAGAATGAGTCCCTCATACGGGTCTGTGATGGGAAAGGGACAGATTTGGGGTTGGGTCACATGTGCCGTATTTTGCTGCGTGTTGACTTCAATAGGTAGGAAAATCCGCAGCAGCAAATACGCTGCAAAATACGGCACGTCTGACCCGACCCGAATGGGTCTTAGAAGATGAGGAGAAGAAAATGCAAAAATTTATAACTTTTAGCAATTCCCCCACAGACCCATAATAGGCTTCTTGTTTATTGTGTGACCTATTGTACTTTGTAATGACACCTTTCCTTTTACCATAAAATGTTTGGCCACAGCCTTTTAGCCTTTCTCAGTGCCATTATTAGCTCTTAAGTGGCAGAAACCTCACCTACCCTTGGGGGAATATGTCCCGCTTGCAGCAAAAGAGAAAGAAGCAACTATCTCAGCGATTATCTCAGTCTATAACTGATTTGTTTCGGACCTGGACATGCTCCAAGATGGCGCCATCTTGCTTAAGCTCTGCTGACCTCTCTGAGAAGCTCCCAGACCCTACAGACCTCACTCCTGACACCATGTTTCAGAACATCAAGCAACTCTTCCAGACCGAACTGTCTAAGGCTGCTACCAATCTTTCATCTCAGTGGCGAGAGCTGGGGCAGAGGGTAGCAGACTCTAAGGCCAAGTTTGACGACTTGGCGGACGCGATAAGAAACAACCTCCGTGTCTTGGAGGATCCCTTGACACAGCTACAGGCCCTTAAGCTGAAACCCGAGGACCTCGATAACCGCTCTAGACGAGTGAATTTGCGGATCCGTGGCTTACCGGAGGAGGTGACAGAGGTCTCTTAGACGATTTCCTCCCTGTTCTATGAGCTGGTCCCACAATTGTCTGTTTTGTCCGCATACACAGGGCCCTGGCTAGACCCAAGAATCCTGATCTACCGCGGGTCGTGATCCTAAAACTTCATTATCCTGAGGTTAGAAACCTTATTTTACAGGCTGCTAGAAATGTCCCTGCACTCCCTGGTGCCCCCCCCCCCCCCCCCAGTGCATATCTACACTGATCTAGTTCCTTCCACCCTAGCTTGGGACTTTCACCCAGTAACGTTGGTGCTACAGTGGGGAGGGGTGTGGTATAGATAGGGATTCCCCTTCTCCCTCTCCTTTCAAGTGAATGGCCACTCCCACACTGTTCGCTCCCTGACTGATGCCAAGGATGTGCTCTCCCAGGAACGCATTAAGCTAGTAGACCAACCACCTTTGCCCGAGTGTTTAGGCTGCTTGATTCGTACCTGGATACCTGTTGCTAAGGACCGGTGTTCATCTCTCCCTCCTTCGGTGGACCCTCTTCCTCCTTGAAAGCTGAATACTGACTGTATTGTTACACCCTGTTACCTCTGTTGGGACGCTGCTCTGTTTTCTTCAGCTTGGATGGACATTCCTGTAGTCTCCCGATGGACTAGTGCACTTTACACCCTGGACATGTCATTGGACTGCCCCCTCTTCCCCTCTACCCCCCCTAGTTGGTCGGTTGTGGTCACCCACTCCCTTTCTTCAGGAGTCTTGTCTGCGGTCCAGAATACTGTTTTCCACCATCCCTCACTGGGAATTAGGAAGAATGTCAGACAACTCTCTCCGGCTGCCCGTCTCTCCTATTCTATGGTTTTGTTTACATTTTGTCTTTTTTTGTGTTTTTGTTTATTTTTTGTTTATGCAGGCATGGTATTATATTGCATGGATGTTCCATTTTTATGTCCTGGGTGCATGCCACCATTATTCCTGTAGTAGTCTTTTGCATGGCATCTAGGCCTTCATTTTTCATAGGTCGTATAAAAGGTTTTACTGCTTTTCGTTCACATCTAAATGTTGCAGGGTGAGGACTCTCCTGAGTAACCCATTCCCACTCTCTGTACAACATGAATATATGGACCCTGAGGTGTTTTTTGATATTACTAGGTACTCTGTATGATAAGGTTTTATGTTTGGTTAATACATATGCTCCTACTGACTCTCCCCTGACATTTTTTGGGAAGATGTGATGACTTACGATACTTTGATTTGGGCAGGTGATTTTAACATTTAGCAAACTAGATAATTCTAACTTGGCCCCATTTCGCAGGTCAGGGGCTCAACAACGCCTGCTTTAGTAATTGTTTATAGATCATGGTCTGACGGACGTTTGGCGTGAGCATAACGGAACAGCCAGGGTTTATTCTTATTATTCCCCTGCTCAGCTACATTTCACCAGGATTGAATGGGTGTTGACCACCCGCAGGACCTTACCTTCTCTCTGTCTGTTGGCGTGGTCCGACCATGATATGGTATGTGCTGTGTTCAATTTTATGACTCCTTTCACATCCCCTTTTTGGTGGCGTTTGAATGAGTCCCTATTTGCCTAGGGTCAAACAGCAGTTGGATTCAGATCTGTCCTCCTATTTCACCTTCAATGTTGACTCTGATACTGCCCCTGAATGGGGATGGTTGGCCCACAATTCTTACATTCATGGACAAATCATATCTTTAGCCACAGGCATCAAGCACGACCGTAAAAAACGCAAGCAGCCCTTAGAGGCTAAATTGCAGAGACTTACATTTGTGGTCAGGGCTACCAACGTGAATAAGCTGCCTGAAAATAACAACAATACCTAATAATGATAACAACCATAATATTAGTAACGACAATAGTAATAACGATCATAGTTATAACCATTATAACGATACCTTATGACTATTAAATCTAACAACAACAACAAGGATAATGATAACATACTTACAGTGGTTAGAATTGTGACCAAAACCGCGACCGTGGGCATGCCTATAGAGGGCCAATAATTAAGCCGATTTCTTCTAAAGGTATGGTGTTCAGACGTACATTGTCTGAACACCATACCTTTAGAAGAAATCGGCTTAAGTATTGCCGAATACTAGGAACCCCATAATGACACCCCCCCCTGCTTTGAGGGGCAGGGGCGTACAAATGCCCGTGTCTCATCCGCTCGGCTGGTTGTAATTTATATATCCGTACTTGTATGATTGCTGTTACTTAACATGCTAAAGTATAGTAAGTCATAACCTCTACCAAGGGTCTGCCTATAAAGGGCCAAAAAATACACACAATATCCTTTTGATTCCCTACCACCACCTGAGCCAGCGATGTTATTACTCTGAAGCCGTGTCAGAACAACAAATATGCAGTGCATCCCCTTGCGGACGTGGCAGGCATAACTGGTATACTACCGCCTATGAGCCAAAATATAATTGCTCTGAAGCCGTGGCCGTAACCATGATTATGCAGTGCATCCCCCTGTGGACGTGGCAGGCATAACGGGTAAACCACAGCCTATGAGTCATGATATTATTGCTCTGAAACCGTGTCAGTAACAATACTTATGCAGTGCCTCCCCCTGCAGACGTGGCAGGCATAACAGGTATACTACCGCCTATTTGTCATGATATTATTTCTCTGAAAATGTGTCAGTAACAATAATTGCGCAGTGCAACCCCCTGCTGATGTGGCAGGCATAACAGGTATACTACTGTCTAAGTGTAGATATTATTACTCACAGGAATGAGTAATAATAATAACATAATTTGCAGTGAATCCCCCTGCAGACATGGCAGGTAAACCGGTAACATAACACCTATGTGAGGATAGCTCTGAAAACAATTTCGCAAGAAATATTACTTAGATGACTTACCAGTAGCAATAATTACACATTGCGACCACTTGCAGACATGGCAGGCATACAGAGTATACTACGAATTTGGGTTGTGAATATTGTTGCTCTAAAGACGTGCCAGTAACAATAATTACGCATGTGCATCCCCCTGCAAATGTGGCAGGCATGATGGGTATCCAACCTCCTATGAGTCATAATGTATTAATTCTGAAGACAGTTGTGAAGTAGAGGCTAAATGTAACATGACAAGTTAATCAGACTGCTAATAATGATCGTAACTGATTTTAATTGTTTTTATTGGCTGTAGTAATACATGTCTGCACCTATGTATCGCACAAATGCTATGAGCGTATCACCAGTATACAGCTGCGAATGTATGAGCCGCGTTAATTAAGCGCATGCACCCACCATAAATGCTGTGTGTATGAACAGTATAAATGCTATGAGTACACGTACAGTATAAAAACTAGAAGCGGATGTGCAGTATAAAACTAAGAGCAAATGTACAGTATAAATGCTAAAAAAGTGCAGAGCTGTAGCCAGCTCCTTTTGCGCCCAAGGCAAGCCCAGAAAACTGCAACCCCCCCCCCCCCCCCCAAAAAAGAAAAAAGGTCAAAAAGTGGTTCTGGAGTATAATACAGGATATAACTCAGGATCAGTACGGAATAAGTAATGCAATGTATGTGTTACGCCGAGCGCTCCGGGTCCCCGCTCCTCCCCGGAGCGCTCGCTACACTCTCGCTCCCGCAGCGCCCCGGTAAGATCCACTGACCGGGTGCGCTGCGATACCGCCTCCAGCCGGGATGCGATTCGCGATGCGGGTGGCGCCCGCTCGCGATGCGCACCCCGGCTCCCGTACCTGACTCGCTCTCCGTCGGTCCTGTCCCGGCGCGCGCGGCCCCGCTCCCTAGGGCGCGCGCGCGCCGGGTCTCTGCGATTTAAAGGGCCACTGCGCCGCTGATTGGCGCAGTGGTTCTAATCAGTGTGTTCACCTGTGCACTCCCTATGTATACCTCACTTCCCCTGCACTCCCTCGCCGGATCTTGTTGCCATTGTGCCAGTGAAAGCGTTCCCTTGTGTGTTCCTAGCCTGTGTTCCAGACCTCCTGCCGTTACCCCTGACTACGATCCTTGCTGCCTGCCCCGACCTTCTGCTACGTCCGACCTTGCTTCTGTCTACTCCCTTGTACCGCGCCTATCTTCAGCAGTCAGAGAGGTTGAGCCGTTGCTAGTGGATACGACCTGGTCACTACCGCCGCAGCAAGACCATCCCGCTTTGCGGCGGGCTCTGGTGAATACCAGTAGTGACTTAGAACCGGTCCACTAGCACGGTCCACGCCAATCCCTCTCTGGCACAGAGGATCCACCTCCTGCCAGCCGGCATCGTGACAGTAGATCCGGCCATGGATCCCGCTGAAGTTCCTCTGCCAGTTGTCGCCGACCTCACCACGGTGGTCGCCCAGCAGTCACAACAGATAGCGCAACAAGGCCACCAGCTGTCTCAACTGACCGTGATGCTACAGCAGCTACTACCACAGCTTCAGCAATCATCTCCTCCGCCAGCTCCTGCACCTCCTCCGCAGCGAGTGGCCGCCTCAGGCCTACGACTATCCTTGCCGGATAAATTTGATGGGGACTCTAAGTTTTGCCGTGGCTTTCTTTCACAATGTTCCCTGCACTTGGAGATGATGTCGGACCAGTTTCCTACTGAAAGGTCTAAGGTGGCTTTCGTAGTCAGCCTTCTGTCTGGAAAAGCTCTGTCATGGGCCACACCGCTCTGGGACCGCAATGACCCCGTCACTGCCTCTGTACACTCCTTCTTCTCGGAAATTCGAAGTGTCTTTGAGGAACCTGCCCGAGCCTCTTCTGCTGAGACTGCCCTGCTGAACCTGGTCCAGGGTAATTCTTCCGTTGGCGAGTACGCCGTGCAATTCCGTACTCTTGCTTCAGAACTTTCCTGGAATAATGAGGCCCTCTGCGCGACCTTTAAAAAAGGCCTATCCAGCAACATTAAAGATGTTCTGGCCGCACGAGAAATTCCTGCTAACCTACATGAACTCATTCATCTAGCCACTCGCATTGACATGCGTTTTTCCGAAAGGCGTCAGGAGCTCCGCCAGGATATGGACTTTGTTCGCACGAGGCGTTTTTTCTCCCCGGCTCCTCTCTCCTCTGGTCCTCTGCAATCCGTTCCTGTGCCTCCCGCCGTGGAGGCTATGCAAGTTGACCGGTCTCGCCTGACACCTCAAGAGAGGACACGACGCCGCATGGAGAATCTCTGCCTGTACTGTGCCGGTACCGAACACTTCCTGAAGGATTGTCCTATCCGTCCTCCCCGCCTGGAAAGACGTACGCTGACTCCGCACAAAGGTGAAACAGTCCTTGATGTCAACTCTGCTTCTCCACGTCTTACTGTGCCTGTGCGGATATCTGCCTCTACCTTCTCCTTCTCCACTAAGGCCTTCTTGGACTCCGGATCTGCAGGAAACTTTATTTTGGCCTCTCTCATCAACAGGTTCAACATCCCAGTGACCAGTCTCGCCAGACCTCTCTACATCAATTGCGTTAACAATGAAAGATTGGACTGTGCCGTGCGCTACCGCACGGAACCCCTCCTAATGTGCATCGGACCTCACCACGAAAAAATTGAGTTTTTGGTCCTCTCCAATTGCACTTCCGAAATTCTCCTTGGACTACCCTGGCTTCAACACCATTCCCCAACCCTGGATTGGTCCACAGGGGAGATCAAGAGTTGGGGTCCCTCTTGTTTCAAGGACTGCCTTAAACCGGTTACCAGTACTCCTTGCCGTGACCCTGTGGTTCCCCCTGTAACCGGTCTCCCTAAGGCCTATATGGACTTTGTGGATGTTTTTTGCAAAAAACAAGCTGAGACTCTACCTCCTCACAGGCCTTATGACTGTCCTATTGACCTCCTCCCGGGCACTACTCCACCCCGGGGCAGAATTTATCCTCTCTCTGCCCCAGAGACTCTTGCTATGTCTGAGTACATCCAGGAAAATTTAAAAAAGGGCTTTATCCGCAAATCCTCCTCTCCTGCCGGAGCCGGATTTTTCTTTGTGTCCAAAAAAGATGGCTCCCTACGTCCTTGCATTGACTACCGCGGTCTTAATAAAATCACGGTAAAGAACCGCTACCCTCTACCTCTCATCTCTGAACTCTTTGATCGCCTCCAAGGTGCCCACATCTTTACCAAACTGGACTTAAGAGGTGCTTATAATCTCATCCGCATCAGAGAGGGGGATGAATGGAAAACGGCATTTAACACTAGAGATGGACACTTTGAGTATCTGGTCATGCCCTTTGGCCTGTGCAACGCCCCTGCCGTCTTCCAAGACTTTGTTAATGAAATTTTTCGTGATCTCTTATATTCCTGTGTTGTTGTGTATCTGGACGATATCCTGATTTTTTCTGCCAACCTAGAAGAACACCGCCAGCATGTCCGCATGGTTCTTCAGAGACTTCGTGACAATCAACTTTATGCCAAAATGGAGAAATGTCTGTTTGAATGTCAATCTCTTCCTTTCCTAGGATACTTGGTCTCTGGCCAGGGACTACAAATGGATCCAGACAAACTCTCTGCCGTCTTAGATTGGCCACGCCCCTCCGGACTCCGTGCTATCCAACGTTTTTTGGGGTTCGCCAATTATTACAGACAATTTATTCCACATTTTTCCACCATTGTGGCTCCTATCGTGGCTTTAACCAAAAAAAATGCCAATCCTAAGTCATGGCCTCCTCAAGCGGAAGACGCCTTTAAACAGCTCAAGTCTGCCTTTTCTTCAGCTCCCGTGCTCTCCAGACCTGACCCATCTAAACCCTTCCTATTGGAGGTTGATGCCTCCTCAGTAGGAGCTGGAGCGGTCCTTCTACAAAAAAATTCTTCCGGGCATGCTGTTACTTGTGGTTTTTTTTCTAAGACCTTCTTTCCGGCGGAGAGGAACTACTCCATCGGGGATCGAGAGCTACTAGCCATTAAATTAGCACTTGAGGAATGGAGGCATCTGCTGGAGGGATCAAGATTTCCAGTTATTATTTACACCGATCACAAGAACCTCTCCTATCTCCAGTCTGCCCAACGGCTGAATCCTCGCCAGGCCAGGTGGTCTCTGTTCTTTGCCCGATTTAATTTTGAAATTCACTTTCGGCCTGCCGATAAGAACATTAGGGCCGATGCTCTCTCTCGTTCCTCGGATGCCTCGGAAGTAGAGCTCTCTCCGCAACACATCATTCCTCCTGACTGCCTGATCTCCACTTCTCCAGCCTCCATCAGGCAAACTCCTCCAGGGAAGACCTTCGTCTCTCCACGCCAACGCCTCGGAATCCTCAAATGGGGTCACTCCTCCCATCTCGCAGGTCATGCGGGCATCAAAAAATCCGTGCAACTCATCTCTCGTTTCTATTGGTGGCCGACTCTGGAGACGGATGTTGTGGATTTTGTGCGAGCCTGCACTGTCTGTGCCCGGGATAAGACTCCTCGCCAGAAGCCCGCTGGTCTTCTTCATCCTCTGCCTGTTCCCGAACAGCCTTGGTCTCTGATTGGTATGGACTTTATTACAGACTTACCCTCATCCCGTGGCAACACTGTTGTTTGGGTGGTCGTTGATCGATTCTCCAAGATGGCACATTTCATCCCTCTTCCTGGTCTTCCTTCTGCGCCTCAGTTGGCAAAACAATTTTTTGTACACATTTTTCGTCTTCACGGGTTGCCCACGCAGATCGTCTCGGATAGAGGCGTCCAATTCGTGTCTAAATTCTGGAGGGCTCTCTGTAAACAACTCAAGATTAAATTAAACTTTTCTTCTGCTTATCATCCTCAATCCAATGGGCAAGTAGAAAGAATTAACCAGGTCCTGGGTGATTATTTACGGCATTTTGTTTCCTCCCGCCAGGATGACTGGGCAGATCTTCTACCATGGGCCGAATTCTCGTATAACTTCAGAGTTTCTGAATCTTCTTCCAAATCCCCATTTTTCGTGGTGTACGGCCATCACCCTCTTCCCCCCCTCCCTACTCCCTTGCCCTCTGGTGTACCCGCTGTGGATGAAATAACTCGTGATCTTTCCACCATATGGAAAGAGACCCAAAATTCTCTCTTACAGGCTTCATCACGCATGAAGAAGTTTGCTGATAAGAAAAGAAGAGCTCCCCCCATTTTTTCTCCCGGAGACAAGGTATGGCTCTCCGCTAAATATGTCCGCTTCCGTGTTCCCAGCTACAAATTGGGACCACGCTATCTTGGTCCTTTCAAAATTTTGTGCCAGATTAATCCTGTCTCTTATAAACTTCTTCTCCCTCCTTCTCTTCGTATTCCTAATGCCTTTCACGTTTCTCTTCTTAAACCACTCATCATTGTTACGCCGAGCGCTCCGGGTCCCCGCTCCTCCCCGGAGCGCTCGCTTCACTCTCTCCGCTGCAGCGCTCCGGTCACGTCCTCTGACCCGGGGCGCTGCGATCCCGCTGCCAGCCGGGATGCGATTCGCGATGCGGGTAGCGCCCGCTCGCGATGCGCACCCCGGCTCCCCTACCTGACTCGCTCCCCGTCTGTTCTGTCCCGGCGCGCGCGGCCCCGCTCCCTAGGGCGCGCGCGCGCCGGGTCTCTGCGATTTAAAGGGCCACTGCGCCGCTGATTGGCGCAGTGGTTCCAATTAGGGTAATCACCTGTGCACTTCCCTATATTACCTCACTTCCCTTGCACTCCCTTGCCGGATCTTGTTGCCTTAGTGCCAGTGAAAGCGTTCCTTGTGTGTTCCTTGCCTGTGTTTCCAGACCTTCTGCCGTTGCCCCTGACTACGATCCTTGCTGCCTGCCCCGACCTTCTGCTACGTCCGACCTTGCTTCTGCCTACTCCCTTGTACCGCGCCTATCTTCAGCAGCCAGAGAGGTGAGCCGTTGCTAGTGGATACGACCTGGTCACTACCGCCGCAGCAAGACCATCCCGCTTTGCGGCGGGCTCTGGTGAAAACCAGTAGTGGCTTAGAACCGGTCCACTAGCACGGTCCACGCCAATCCCTCTCTGGCACAGAGGGTCCACTACCTGCCAGCCGGCATCGTGACAGTAGATCCGGCCATGGATCCCGCTGAAGTTCCTCTGCCAGTTGTCGCTGACCTCACCACGGTGGTCGCCCAGCAGTCACAACAGATAGCGCAACAAGGCCAACAGCTGTCTCAACTGACCGTTATGCTACAACAGTTACTACCACAGCTTCAGCAGTCATCTCCTCCGCCAGCTCCTGCACCTCCTCCGCAGCGAGTGGCCGCTCCTGGGATACGCTTATCCTTGCCGGATAAATTTGATGGGGACTCTAAGTTTTGCCGTGGCTTTCTTTCCCAATGTTCCCTGCATCTGGAGATGATGTCGGACCTGTTTCCCACTGAAAGGTCTAAGGTGGCTTTCGTAGTCAGTCTTCTGTCCGGAAAAGCCCTGTCATGGGCCACACCGCTCTGGGACCGCAATGACCCCGTCACTGCCTCTGTACACTCCTTCTTCTCGGAAATCCGAAGTGTCTTTGAGGAACCTGCCCGAGCCTCTTCTGCTGAGACTGCCCTGTTGAACCTGGTCCAGGGTAATTCTTCCGTTGGCGAGTATGCCGTACAGTTCCGTACACTTGCTTCAGAATTGTCCTGGAATAATGAGGCCCTCTGCGCGACCTTCAAAAAAGGCCTATCCAGCAACATTAAAGATGTTCTGGCCGCACGAGAAATTCCTGCTAATCTACATGAACTTATTCACCTAGCCACTCGCATTGACATGCGTTTTTCTGAAAGGCGTCAGGAACTCCGCCAAGATATGGACTCTGTTCGCACGAGGCGTTTCGTCTCCTCGGCTCCTCTCTCCTCTGGTCCCCTGCAATCTGTTCCTGTGCCTCCCGCCGTGGAGGCTATGCAGGTCGACCGGTCTCGCCTGACACCTCAAGAGAGGACACGACGCCGTATGGAGAACCTCTGCCTGTACTGTGCTAGTACCGAACACTTCCTGAGGGATTGTCCTATCCGTCCTCCCCGCCTGGAAAGACGTACGTTGACTCCGCACAAAGGTGAGACAGTCCTTGATGTCTTCTCTGCTTCTCCACGTCTTACTGTGCCTGTGCGGATGTCTGCCTCTGCCTTCTCCTTCTCTACGGTGGCCTTCTTGGACTCTGGATCTGCAGGAAATTTTATTTTGGCCTCTCTCGTCTACAGGTTCAACATCCCGGTGACCAGTCTCGCCAGACCCCTCTACATCAATTGTGTAAATAATGAAAGATTGGACTGTACCATACGTTTCCGCACGGAGCCCCTTCTTATGAGCATCGGATCTCATCATGAGAGGATTGAACTTTTGGTCCTCCCCAATTGCACCTCAGAAATTCTCCTTGGACTTCCCTGGCTTCAACTTCATTCCCCAACCCTGGATTGGTCCACTGGGGAGATCAAGAGTTGGGGGTCCTCTTGTTCCAAGAACTGTCTAAAACCGGTTCCCAGTAACCCTTGCCGTAACTCTGTGGTTCCTCCAGTAACCGGTCTCCCTAAGGCCTATATGGACTTCGCGGATGTTTTCTGCAAAAAACAAGCTGAGACTCTACCTCCTCACAGGCCTTATGATTGCCCTATCGACCTCCTCCCGGGCACTACTCCACCCCGGGGCAGAATTTATCCTCTCTCTGCCCCAGAGACTCTTGCCATGTCCGAATACGTCCAGGAGAATCTAAAAAAGGGCTTTATCCGTAAATCCTCCTCTCCTGCCGGAGCCGGATTTTTCTTTGTGTCCAAAAAAGATGGCTCCCTACGTCCTTGCATTGACTACCGCGGTCTTAATAAAATCACGGTTAAGAACCGCTACCCCTTACCCCTCATCTCTGAACTCTTTGATCGCCTCCAAGGTGCCCACATCTTCACTAAATTGGACTTAAGAGGCGCCTATAACCTCATCCGCATCAGAGAGGGGGACGAGTGGAAAACGGCATTTAACACCAGAGATGGACACTTTGAGTATCTGGTCATGCCCTTTGGACTGTGCAATGCCCCTGCCGTCTTCCAAGACTTTGTCAATGAAATTTTTCGTGATCTGTTATACTTCTGTGTTGTTGTATATCTGGACGATATCCTAATTTTTTCTGCCAATCTAGAAGAACACCGCCAGCATGTCCGTATGGTTCTTCAGAGACTTCGTGACAACCAACTCTATGCCAAAATTGAGAAATGTCTGTTTGAATGCCAATCTCTTCCTTTTCTAGGATATTTGGTCTCTGGCCAGGGACTACAGATGGATCCAGACAAACTCTCTGCCGTCTTAGATTGGCCACGCCCCTCCGGACTCCGTGCTATCCAACGCTTTTTGGGGTTCGCCAATTATTACAGGCAATTTATTCCACATTTTTCTACCATTGTGGCTCCTATCGTGGCTTTAACCAAAAAAAATGCTGATCCCAAGTCCTGGCCTCCTCAAGCAGAAGACGCCTTTAAACGACTCAAGTCTGCCTTTTCTTCGGCTCCCGTGCTCTCCAGACCTGACCCTTCCAAACCCTTCCTATTGGAGGTTGATGCCTCCTCAGTGGGAGCTGGAGCTGTTCTTCTACAAAAAAATTCTTCCGGGCATGCTGTCACTTGTGGTTTTTTCTCTAGGACCTTCTCTCCAGCGGAGAGGAACTACTCCATCGGGGATCGAGAGCTTCTAGCCATTAAATTAGCACTTGAGGAATGGAGGCATCTGCTGGAGGGATCAAGATTTCCTGTTATTATCTACACCGACCACAAGAACCTCTCCTACCTCCAGTCTGCCCAACGGCTGAATCCTCGCCAGGCCCGGTGGTCTCTGTTCTTTGCCCGATTTAATTTTGAGATTCACTTTCGTCCTGCCGATAAGAACATTAGGGCCGATGCTCTCTCTCGTTCCTCGGATGCCTCAGAAGTTGATCTCCCTCCGCAACACATCATTCCACCTGACTGCCTGATCTCCACTTCTCCTGCCTCCATCAGGCAGACTCCTCCAGGAAAGACCTTTGTTTCTCCACGCCAACGCCTCGGAATCCTCAAATGGGGTCACTCCTCCCATCTCGCAGGTCATGCGGGCATCAAGAAATCTGTGCAACTCATCTCCCGCTTCTATTGGTGGCCGACTCTGGAGACGGATGTTGGGGACTTTGTGCGAGCCTGCACTATCTGTGCCCGGGATAAGACTCCTCGCCAGAAGCCCGCTGGTTTTCTTCATCCTCTGCCTGTCCCCGAACAGCCTTGGTCTCTGATTGGTATGGATTTTATTACTGATTTACCCCCTTCCCGTGGCAACACTGTTATTTGGGTGGTCGTTGATCGATTCTCCAAAATGGCACATTTCATCCCTCTTCCTGGTCTTCCTTCTGCGCCTCAGTTGGCTAAACAATTTTTTGTACACATTTTTCGTCTTCACGGGTTGCCTACGCAGATTGTCTCGGATAGAGGTGTCCAATTCGTGTCTAAATTCTGGAGGGCTCTCTGTAAACAACTCAAGATTAAATTAAATTTTTCCTCTGCATATCATCCCCAGTCCAATGGACAAGTAGAAAGAATTAACCAGATCTTGGGTGATTATTTGCGACATTTTGTTTCCTCCCGCCAGGATGACTGGGCAGATCTCCTTCCATGGGCCGAATTCTCGTATAACTTCAGGGTCTCTGAATCTTCCTCCAAATCCCCATTTTTCGTGGTGTACGGCCGTCACCCTCTTCCCCCCCTCCCTACCCCCTTGCCCTCTGGTCTGCCCGCTGTGGATGAAATTTCTCGTGACCTTTCCATTATATGGAGAGAGACCCAAAATTCTCTCTTACAGGCTTCTTCACGCATGAAGAGGTTCGCGGATAAGAAAAGAAGAGCTCCCCCCGTTTTTTCCCCTGGAGACAAGGTATGGCTCTCCGCTAAATATGTCCGCTTCCGTGTCCCTAGCTACAAGTTGGGACCACGCTATCTTGGTCCTTTCAAAATTTTGTGTCAAATTAATCCTGTCTCTTATAAACTTCTTCTTCCTCCTTCTCTTCGTATCCCTAATGCCTTTCACGTCTCTCTTCTCAAACCACTCATCCTCAACCGTTTTTCTCCCAAATCTGTTCCTCCCACTCCTGTTTCCGGCTCCTCGGACGTCTTCTCGGTCAAGGAAATTTTGGCTGCCAAAAAGGTCAGAGGGAAAAATTTTTTTTTTAGTAGACTGGGAGGGTTGTGGTCCTGAAGAGAGATCCTGGGAACCTGAGGACAACATCCTTGACAAAAGTCTGCTCCTCAGGTTCTCAGGCTCCAAGAAGAGGGGGAGACCCAAGGGGGGGGGTACTGTTACGCCGAGCGCTCCGGGTCCCCGCTCCTCCCCGGAGCGCTCGCTTCACTCTCTCCGCTGCAGCGCTCCGGTCACGTCCTCTGACCCGGGGCGCTGCGATCCCGCTGCCAGCCGGGATGCGATTCGCGATGCGGGTAGCGCCCGCTCGCGATGCGCACCCCGGCTCCCCTACCTGACTCGCTCCCCGTCTGTTCTGTCCCGGCGCGCGCGGCCCCGCTCCCTAGGGCGCGCGCGCGCCGGGTCTCTGCGATTTAAAGGGCCACTGCGCCGCTGATTGGCGCAGTGGTTCCAATTAGGGTAATCACCTGTGCACTTCCCTATATTACCTCACTTCCCTTGCACTCCCTTGCCGGATCTTGTTGCCTTAGTGCCAGTGAAAGCGTTCCTTGTGTGTTCCTTGCCTGTGTTTCCAGACCTTCTGCCGTTGCCCCTGACTACGATCCTTGCTGCCTGCCCCGACCTTCTGCTACGTCCGACCTTGCTTCTGCCTACTCCCTTGTACCGCGCCTATCTTCAGCAGCCAGAGAGGTGAGCCGTTGCTAGTGGATACGACCTGGTCACTACCGCCGCAGCAAGACCATCCCGCTTTGCGGCGGGCTCTGGTGAAAACCAGTAGTGGCTTAGAACCGGTCCACTAGCACGGTCCACGCCAATCCCTCTCTGGCACAGAGGGTCCACTACCTGCCAGCCGGCATCGTGACAATCATCAACCGTTTCTCTCCTAAACTTATCTCTCCCACTCCTGTCTCCGGTTCTTCTGACATCTTTCCTGTAAAGGAGATACTGGCCTCCAAAAAGGTCAGAGGAAAAACCTTCTTTTTGGTTGACTGGGAGGGCTGTGGTCCTGAAGAGAGATCCTGGGAACCTGAGGACAATATCCTAGATAAAAATCTGGTCCTCAGGTTCTCAGGCTCCAAGAAGAGGGGGAGACCCAAGGGGGGGGGTACTGTTACGCCGAGCGCTCCGGGTCTATCAACCTATAGATCCCTATACATAGGAATCCAAAAAATCCCTAATTTCCCATATATATATTATCTTTATGGTGAACCCACAAGCTTTATTAAGGTAATTGTGCATAGACATATAATGAAGACTCACGTAGATTAAAAATTAAGCAGAGCGGCAGCCTCGCATATAAACTAATATCTATATACTGTGCATCAGGCCAGTGTACTCCAGCCTATTCTGATTGGCTATACTGGGGTGAAGATGCCCGGCGTGCCTGCAGTGCACGCTGAGCTATTTTCTAAGCTGCCGCCTTGCTTTCTATTAAAATTGAGTCCCTACTCTGCCCCCCTCGAGATGTTTCGCTGCCTCTGCAGCTTTATCAAGAGGTAGCGGGCATATGAGCGCGGGCGTTCTCTGAGTTATATTTATAGATTACCTGGATGTTCGTTTGATATCCTGGCAGCCTATCGCGAAGTGCCTAAATCACTATTCACATCATGATTGGACAGGGCTATGAATGGCACCTCTGATGGACCATTCAGAGGTAAGAGGATATCTACCAATCATGTAGATATCCTCGCTACACTCTCGCTCCCGCAGCGCCCCGGTCAGATCCACTGACCGGGTGCGCTGCGATACCGCCTCCAGCCGGGATGCGATTCGCGATGCGGGTGGCGCCCGCTCGCGATGCGCACCCCGGCTCCCGTACCTGACTCGCTCTCCGTCGGTCCTGTCCCGGCGCGCGCGGCCCCGCTCCCTAGGGCGCGCGCGCGCCGGGTCTCTGCGATTTAAAGGGCCACTGCGCCGCTGATTGGCGCAGTGGTTCTAATCAGTGTGTTCACCTGTGCACTCCCTATGTATACCTCACTTCCCCTGCACTCCCTCGCCGGATCTTGTTGCCATTGTGCCAGTGAAAGCGTTCCCTTGTGTGTTCCTAGCCTGTGTTCCAGACCTCCTGCCGTTACCCCTGACTACGATCCTTGCTGCCTGCCCCGACCTTCTGCTACGTCCGACCTTGCTTCTGTCTACTCCCTTGTACCGCGCCTATCTTCAGCAGTCAGAGAGGTTGAGCCGTTGCTAGTGGATACGACCTGGTCACTACCGCCGCAGCAAGACCATCCCGCTTTGCGGCGGGCTCTGGTGAATACCAGTAGTGACTTAGAACCGGTCCACTAGCACGGTCCACGCCAATCCCTCTCTGGCACAGAGGATCCACCTCCTGCCAGCCGGCATCGTGACAGTATGTACACAGTGACCTCACCAGCAGAATAGTGCATACAGCTCTGGAGTATAATACAGGATATAACTCAGGATCAGTACAGGATAAGTAATGTAATGTATGTACACAGTGACCTCACCAACAGAATAGTGAGTACAGCTCTGGGGTATAATACAGGATATAACTCAGGATAAGTACAGGAAAAGTAATGTAATGTATGTACTCAGTGACCTCACCAGCAGAATAGTGAGTACAGCTCTGGAGTACAATACAGGATATAACTCAGGATCAGTACAGGATAAGTAATGTTATGTATGTACACAGTGACCTCACCAACAGAATAGTGAGTACAGCCCTGGGAGTATATTACAGGATGAGGATGCCCATACTACATTATAGAAAAAAAAAACCTGTACTCACCTCCAGTGCTCCTATTGTGCCCATCTCCGGTCCCCCGGTGTAATCCTGAGCTGAAGAATGTTTTGGGCCCGGAGTGACATTGTGGCCCACTGTGTCATACTGCTGCTAAGCCTCCGTAGTGATATCCCACCTCGGCCAGCTAAGCAGCAGCATGGCACACTGGGTCCCGATGTCACTCTGGGCCTAAGTGTCACACTGCAGCTCAGGAAGAGGACTGCACCCGGGGACCGTAGCAGGGCACAGCGGGAGAGCTGGAGGTGAGAACAGATTTTTTTTTTATAAACCTGTAGTATGGACATTCATCTAAAATGTCCTCTGAGCTGACCAGGTCCACCGACGCAAAATTGCGGTGTCCTGATCAGTTCACACGGGGAGCGGAGGGTCCCTACCTGCCTCCGGTTTATCCTATCAGCCCCTAAATATAAATAAGCCCCTTCCCTAATTAACGTTCTGATCAGCCTCCCTTTACCCATTTTTAAAATAAAATAATGTAAATAAAAATAAACGTGGTGTCGCCTCATGCGTAAATGTCCGAACTATTAAAATATAACAATAATTAAATAAACCACACGGTCATTGGCGTAAACATAAAAAAATGCCAAAGTCCAGAATTGATGATTTTTGGTCACTTTATATAACATAAAAAAAGACAAAAATGGTAAAGCTAAAAACTACAGATCATGACACAAAAAGGGAGCCCTCGTACAATATTATAATAAGGAGGCATATTTACAAATGAGAGGACACAGTGGGCATTATTATTTATTTATACATAAGGGGACACAAAAGGGCTTATGAGGGGGCACGAGGGCATATTTAAAAAATTAGGAGGCATCGTAAATATGAGGGGGACACAGAGGGCACATTTTTATATGAGAAGAACATAAGGCAATATATATATTGCCCTCCTGTTCTTCTCATATAAAAATGTGCCCTCGGTGTCCCCCTCATATATATAATGCCCCACAGTGCACCCTCATATATATAATGCCCCACAGTGCACCCTCATATATATTTGATTGTGTGTCTTGGCCTTACCTGTTCGCACTGTTGTCTAAATTTGGTTTCTTGGGTCCCTTTATTCTGATTTTGACTAATTTGTACTCAGCGCCGACTGCATACTTGTCGCCAGCTCTTTTCGCGTTAGTGATAAAGCTTTTGGCAGAGTTGATTAGGGATCATCCTGACATCAGTTGCATGACAATTGGCTCGTCTGTGTATAAGGTGAAACTTTTTGAAGATGGCCACTTGTTGACTCTTACGAATCCCCTTGTGTCCTTGCTGAATATTTTTCAACTTTGTGATGATTTCGCCCAGTGGTTGGAGCTACGTGTAAATATAACGAAATCTGAGAAACTCTATTGTAATGTCCCGCCTCTTACACAACAGTCTATTGCCTATACATTTGGCTTTAAAGACTTTCTCTGGTTTTTCCTATTTGGGGATTAAATGGACATCCTCCCTTCAGTCCCTCTACGGGGTTAAAGGGTAACTCTCATTAAAATAAATTTTTGCTATTGCACTCCTTATGGTAAATAAAAAATATTTCTAATATACTTTGTTTAAAAAAAATTAAGTTATCTATGTTTTAATTGTGCTTAAAAAAGCCCAAGAGCACATTTTCCCGCATCTTATACACAGACTTAGGACCGAGGTCCAAACACAGAAAGTGCAGCCTGGAGTGCTGCTTTCAGCAGCCAGGGAGCCGCCGGTAATGGCCGACATCCGCAATCATGTGGATGTCCGCCATTTAAGGGGTACTCCGGTGCTTACACATCTTATCCCCTATCCAAAGGATAGGGGATAAGATACCTGACCGCGTGAGTTCCGCCGCTGGGGACAGCTATCACGCCCCCTGCCGTAGGCTTGCATTGAGTGGCAGAGCGTGACGTCACACGCCGCCGGCCGTGTGGTCGTCGGTAATCAGACATGGAGCGAACACGCTCCGGGGACTGATTACAAACGGGGGTGCGCGTGCAAGATCCCGGGGGTCTTTTGGATAGGGGATAAGATGTGTAAGCACCGGAGTATTCCTTTAACGTCAGATGCAGTGATCAATATAGATCACGGCATCTCCGGCAGTGGGGTACTTTAATTGGATGATGGGATCACCTGCAGCGGATGATTTACATTTTTATTGGGGGGAGGGGATATTTCACATTCTTTTTTAAAGCTTTAATAGTCTCCATAGGTGATTATTTGTAGAAATCATTTGATTGCTAATACTGTTCAGTGTCATGCATAGGGCATAGCACTGATCAGTGTTATCAGTCATCTTCTGCTCTGGTCTGCTCGATCTCAGACCAGAGCAGAAGACCCCAGGAGACGGACGGAGGAAGGTGAGGGAATCTCCATCCGTCTCCTGGGGTCTTCTGCTCTGGTCTGAGATCAAGCAGACTAGATCAGAAGATGACCGATAACACTGATCAGTGCTATGCCCTATGCATAGCACTGAACAGTATTAGCAATCAAATGATTGCTACAAATAGTCCCCTATGGAGACTATTATAGTGTAAAAAAAAAAAAAAAATGTGAAAAAATCCCCTCCCTCAATAAAAATGTAAATAATTAGTTTTCCCATTTTACCCCCAAAAAAGAATAAAAAATTAATTAATAAACATGTTTGGTATTGCCGCATGTGTAAAAATCTGAACTATCAAAAAATATTGTTTTCTCAATCTCATATGGTGAAAGGCGTAAATGTAAAAATATTTTATTCCCAAATTTTTTTTTATAAAAAAACTTAAATATAAACAAATGTGGTACCGATACAAACTACAGATCACAGCGCAATAAATGAGCCCTCATACCGTCCTGTATACAGTAAAATAGGAAAAGCTATAGGTGGTCAAAATAGAGCAGTTTCAAACATACTAATTTTGTTAAAGTAGTTTGAGATTTTTTTAAAGCGGTACAATTCTAAAAAGGCATATAACATGGGTATCATTTTTATTGTATTGACCCACAGAATAAAGATGTCATTTTTACTGTAAAGTGTACAGCATGAAAACTTAAAAAAAATAGAAAAATTTGCTACATTGCGGTTTTCCCACATAAACAATATTTTTTTGGTTGCGCCGTACATTTTATGGTGAAATAAGTGATATCATTATAAAGTAAAATTGGTGACGCAAAAACAAGCCCTCATATGGGTCTGTGGAAGGTAATATAATAGAGTTATGATTTTTAGAAGGCAAGTAGTTAAAAACGAAAATGAAAAAATAAAATCGGCCTTGTCCTTAAGGGGTAAGAACTGCCTCCACTGAGACCACCACTTTTGTAAAAGTGTGTGGGGCTGAAGAAATGCCAAACCGGAGGGCTACAAACTGAAAATGTTTTAAGACTCCCTTGACCTAGAATGCGATCCTCAAAAATCTTCCGGATCCAGGATGGTTGGGAATATGGAGGAAGGCTTCCTTGAGATCCAAGGTAGTCAGGAAATCTTCCGGCAAAATAAGATTGGTTACTGACTTTATAGCTTCCATCCGAAAGTGATTGTGCTTCATGTACTGATTAAAAAATCACTACGTACTGAGCCTTATGTGACCCTGCTCTAAGGATACGTTTACACATGCATATTTTTGCTGCCGTTGACCTAAATGGGTAGCAAAATCTGTTACGGCAGACCTGCAGCAGAAAATATGCACGTGTGAACGTACTCTAAAGGTCTTGTTCACATGAGCGGATTTCCTTTCAAACCTGCTGTGAGTTCGAAAGACGGCGGCTCTCCACTGGCTGCCAGCAAAAATTTGTTGGCCATTTTTGAAGTCAATAGGGTCTGTGGCGGATTTTCAACAGCGTAAACCCGCTGCTAAAAAAAATCTTCTGCTGACAGGCCACAGAGACCCCGCCCCCTTTAAAATTTGCAGCAGGAAATACAAGTTTGAAAGGAAACCCGCTTATGTGAATGAGCCATAAAGGTTGGAGTTTTTCCAGATTTACTCCTGTGCCGGGTAGTACTCTGTAAAGCTGAGGTTGGTGCTCTCAAATCACCCAAGTGCAAGTAAAAAGTGCAAACGTGTTCACACAAAAACCGTGCATGAGGATGCAGTCCATCACAAGCCCTTCACCGAAAGGAGAGAGGCCCCCCCCACCCAACAAAACCCTTAACCTCCAAGCCTTAAGGCACCTGCGAGGCTCCAGGAACAATGTCCCTTTTCGACAAAGCTACTCAGGGACCTAAAAGTGTTCCCGGGGGGCAACTAGGCGTTAACCAGGTTGCCACGAAGGAACCAATAAAACCGGTTTGGTACTCATGCCAAAGCAGGAATACCACGGGGTATGGCAGGGAGGTGACACACGTCCTCTAGATCGGCAGGAGGAACACCCAGAAGGGCAACCGCACCCTACCAAATTCTTGTGACACATAAAGAACACAAACGTGAGCACAGTGACAAAAACCATATAAATAAATAAGTGAATGTGCGCTGCGTAAAACTGCCCGGACATCCTTCCGGATCTATAGAAATTACTCTGCAGATCAAAAGCCAGAAGGCCGGAACAGTAGAGGTGAGTGCTTGGAAGAGTGAGAGATAACGTGCGTGCTTCGTGCCATCTGTCAAGTGGGGTTGCCAATACCAAATGAGTTCCGGCACCCTGGGGTCACCACTGGAGGCTCTGCTTTATTAGACTTTCTGCATGTCAAAATTAGCACAGAACAAGGAGTGCTTACAAATGCCATGGCAATTTTCTTCTGCAGGTCAGTACAATTATGGCGAAACCTAATACATATACTTTTTAGAATGGTTCATTACAGTGACACTATAAAATGTATTTTTCGTTAAAAAAAAAAAAGTTATTTTTGTGCATCTCCATGGTTTGAGAGCCATCTTTTTTCACTGACGCAACTTTTGGAAATTTTGCAATTGTTTAGATACTTTGTATGTTAGGATTGTGCCTAAATAATAATTGTGAATTGAAATTTTGTGAAAGATATTTTGTATGTAAAAATTTTACAAAAGAAAAAAAAAAGAAAAGAAAAAGAAACCTCGGCACTCAGGATTTCCTTTGAATAATCCTCTGTGTTTTATTCACATGTAAATCACAATGTAACACAGTGTTTCTAGTCAATTTACTAATTATTTGTGATTTTTTTCACACGCCCCTTCCCATAGATTTGCACTGAAGGGGTGTGGTGTGACATCTCGAAGGGTGTGGTGTGACATCTCGAGGGGCGTGGCGTGATGTCACGACCCCACAGCCCGCACCCAGCGTTTGGAACAAAATATTCTGAACACTGGGGCAGTGGAGTACCCTATTAAGTATGCGAGAAATACACAACAAACAAATAGAATACTATTGGATTTGTGTGTGTCTGCACAAAATACGGCCACTTGGGCAAATATTTTGCCCAAAAATTACTATCCACTGCATCTGCCAGAAAAGTAGACCCACACTAAGAAAGTGTGGTAGATGAAAAGTCACAAAAAAAAAACCTGCAACCATGTTCACTACGCAATAAATGCAACTTATAAACACAAAAACAAGTGTAAAGAAAATAATAAAATTCCCCCCATTTTGCTTCTTATATAACAGGCATTTTCAATCATAATTTATTCCTCTAAATGGCTTTACTGTAACAATTGTGTTAATTATTTTACTGTATTATTTGCCAATAAAAAAGTTAAATTAAAAAAGGCTGCTTCACTGCCTGAATTCTTTGGTATTTATGAAGATGTGATTTGTGGATAAAAACGTTTCCCACATTCTGGTTATTATGACTTCTTCCGTGTGTGAATTCTCTGATGTTCAACAAGATGTGATTTCTGAGTAAAGCATTTGCCACATTCTGAGCATGAATATGGCTTCTCCCCAGTGTGAGTTCTATGATGTAGAACGAGACGTGATTTCACAGCAAAACATTTCCCACATTCTTGGCATGAAAATGGCTTCTCTCCTGTGTGAATTCTATGATGTTCAACAAGCTTTCTTTTCTCCAAAAAACATTTTCCACATTCTGAGCATGAAAATGGCTTCTCGCCTGTGTGAGTTTTTTGATGTTCAACAAGCTTTGATTTCAGATAAAAACATTTCCCACATTCTGAGCATGGAAATGGTTTCTCCCCTGTGTGCGTTCTATGATATTCAACAAGCTTTCCTTTCTCCGAAAAACATTTTCCACATTCTAAGCATGAAAATGGCTTCTCGCCTGTGTGAATTCTTTGATGGCGAATCAAATCTGTTCTCTCCCTGAAACATTTTTCGCATTCTGAGCATGAAAATGGCTTCTCTCCTGTGTGAGTTTTTTGATGTTTAACAAGAGCTGATTTTGGATTCAAACATTTGCCACATTCTAAGCATGGAAATGGCTTTTCTCCTGTGTGAATCCTCTCATGGTCAAGAAGATTTTTTCTTATAGAAAAACATTTCCCACATTCTAGACATGAAAATGGCTTTTCTCCTGTGTGAGCTCTCTGATGTTCAACGAGGTTTGATTCAACTGTAAAACATTTCCCACATTCTTGGCATGAAAAAGGCTTCTCTCCTGTGTGAACTCTCAGATGTGCAACAAGCCTTAATTTCAAAGTAAAACATTTCCCACATTGAGAACATGAAAATGGCTTCTCCCCAGTGTGAATTTCTTGATGGCGAATAAGATTTACTTTCTGCCTATAACACTTCCCACATTCTTGGCATGAAAATGGTTTCTCCCCTGTGTGAATCCTCTGATGGTCAACAAGATATGATTTCATAGTAAAACATTTTCCACATTCTTGACATGGAAATGCCTTCTCCCCAGTGTGAATTCTCTGATGTTGAACAAGATGTGATTTCATAGTAAAACGTTTCCCACATTCTTGACATGAAAATGGCTTCCCCCCTGTGTGAGTTCTCACATGTCTATCAAGCTGTGATTTGAAAATAAAACATTTCCCACATTCTTGGCATGAAAATTGCTTCTCCTCTGTGTGAATTCTCTGTGTATCTTGTGTGGTATGATCATCTGCTTTATAATATGAAGATATAAGATTCTCCTCTGATCTCCTGGTACTGTCATCTGCCAAGGATAAAACAGTTTATGTTATTTATCAGTAATAGAACCTTAAACATTTTGCCCACATGTACAGTCAGTCACATGTACAGTCAGTCAGTCACATGTACAATTAGTGCTGAATTATTTCATTATTTGACATCATAGAACATTCTCACTATCTGATCTAATAATCTTCTCTCCCCCATCTCCTGCAGTAAGACTGAGATCGCAGTGATCATTTTTTCTTTTTCTTCTCGCCTTCTTAAAACCACCACTCATACCCATTCACAGACCAATACGAGGGCTTGTATTTTGCAAGACCAATTGTACTTTGTACTGACACCCTTCATGTTACCATAAAGTATACTGGAAAATTGAAAAATATGTAATTTTGGATGCTTTAGTTTTTACAATACAGTGGTCCCTCAACATACGATGGTAATCCGTTCCAAATGGACCATCAATTGTTGAAACCATTGCATGTTGAGGGATCAGTGCAATGTAAAGTATAGGACAGTGGTCTACAACCTGCGGACCTCCAGATGTTGCAAAACTACAACACCCAGCATGCCCGGACAGCCGTTGGCTGTCCGGGCATGCTGGGTGTTGTAGTTTTGCAACATCTGGAGGTCCGCAGGTTGTAGACCACTGTTAGAGGAAGTTGTACTCACTGTTAGAGGAAGTTGTACCGTCACCGCTGCCCTGGATGTCGCCGTCCATCGCTGTCGCCGCGTCCCCTAGGTGTCCCCGATGCTCCGGCAAGGCATCTGCTTCCCCGGCATCCGTGCTCTCCATCGCCGCCATCACGTTGCTACGCACGCCGCTCCTATTGGAAGACGGGACGGCGTGCGCAGCGACGTGATTATGTCGATGGAGAGCGCCGACGATGCAGGGGATCCCAAAGAGGACGCGCCGGAGCCCCGAGGACAGGTAAGAGACATCACCGGAGCTCATGGGGCACCGTAAACGGCTATCCGGTGGCAGCTGAAGCAGTCTGCGCTGCCGGATAGCCATTTATACGATGGCCCCGACATAAAAAAGCATCGTATGTTGATGCTGCCTTCAATATGACCTCTGAGAGGCCATCGCATGTTGAAATTATCGTATGTCAGGGCCATCGTAGGTCGAGGGGTCACTGTACTTTTTTTTATTCTATGTGTCAGTACAATTTCATCTATGACTTTAATCTTATCGACCCATAGAATAAAGAGGACGTCAACTTTACTCTAAAGTACAATGTAAAAACTAAAGCATCCAAAAAATGTTTTCATTTTACTACTGTTAGGATTAGCTACTGTTAGTAGTTGTTATTTAGTCTAGGATGTGCACAGGAGCTGAACCATCTATAAGTCTGCAGCTGTTGCTTATATTTCAGCAAATCTTCTATCTCTTTCTTTCTTCTATATATAATTGGAGTTAATAGCTCATTTGTCCAAAAATTGTGAAAATACTTTTTCCTCATCAGCAATGTCACATTTTTACCCATATTTTATTTATTTTTAGGCTGAATAGGAAATGTACAGAATAAAAAGTAACAGCAGATGTACACCAATTTTTTGAATTTTTTAGAAATTCCCTTTGAAACTGACTAAATAACATCTGTGACTCCACTCTGCATTTAATGGTTACTACTCACCTGGACAATAACCTGTAGGAATGTCCTCTTTATACTGTTCATCACTGCTCACATCTGTCTCCTCTTCTTCCTTTATGTCTGTAGTATTAATATAGTTCAGATCTTTCCCTGTAGGAATGACCTTCATATACTGCTCATGACCGCGCACATCTGTCTCTTCTTCTTCTTTTACCTTTATGTTTGTAGCATTAATATAGATCAGATCGTTCCTTGTAGGAATGTCCTCTTTATACTGCTGATTGCCCCTCACATCTGTCTCTTCTTCTTTTACCCTTTTGTCTGGAGTATTAATAGAGTTAAGATATTTCCCTGTAGGAATGTCCTTTTTATACTGCTCATCACCACTCACATCTGTCTCTTCTTCTTCCTTTATGTCTGTAGCATAGATAAGATCTTTCCCTGAAGGAATGTCCTTCATATACTGCTCATCACTGCTCACATCTGTCTCTTCTTCTTTCTTTATGTCTGTAGTGTTAATATAGTTCAGATCTTTCCCTGTAGGAATGTCCTCCATATACTGCTCATCACCACTCACATCTGTCTCATCTTCTTCTTTTACCCTTTTGTCTGGAGCATTAATAGAGTTAAGATCTTTCCCTGTAGGAATGTCCTCCTTTAATTGCTCATCATTGCTCACATCTGCCTTTTCTTCTTTCGTTATGTCTGTAGCAAAAATAGAGTTCAGATCTTTCCCTGTGGGAATGTCCTCCTTATACTGCTCATCACTGCTCACATCTGTCTCTTCTTCCTTTATGTCTGTAGCATTAATATGGAGCAGATCTTTCCCTCCAGGAATGTCCTCCTTATACTGCTCATCACTGATTACATCTGTCTCTTCTTCTTTTACCATTCTGTCTGGAGCATTAATATAGATCAGATCATTCCCTTGATTCAAAAGCTGTAAAAGAAATATTGTAAAAGTCATCAGACAGTAAAGTCACCTGGAATATTTTTAGGGTGAAAAAAAATTATAAAAGCACGGCTGTCTTTTGGGTAATGTATCAGGATAATCTACTTTATGTGGGAGTGTACATAAGGAGTAGCATTTTTTCAAGCCATTATATACTGTACCTTATATATTGCATGTTTCACCAGGTTTCTGCTCAATCTTAAATTTTTAGTTGTCTCTAAGCTGGTGGGTGCACCCTAGCCTCTATGATGTCTTCCATACACTGGATACACAGACAAGAGGATCCTGTTCTTCTGTCTCTTTATAGTACACACTAAAAATCAGCAGTAGCATGGAGAACATTATAGAGAAGTAGTGAGCAGTCTACGGCTAGGCTCTTTTAATAATGTCGGTGTATCTGATTAGGTCTGTGTGACTTTTCTGTCTTAACTTTAGACCAGTGTTTCCCAACCAGGGTGCCTGGCTACCCAGACATGCTGGAAGTTGTAGTTTTGCAAAACCTGGAGGCAC
This sequence comes from Hyla sarda, assembly GCF_029499605.1. Lineage (NCBI taxonomy): Eukaryota > Metazoa > Chordata > Amphibia > Anura > Hylidae > Hyla > Hyla sarda. The sequence continues at coordinate 599,489,700 of NC_079189.1, forward strand.
CCTGGTTGGGAAACACTATTTTAGATAGCTGACTTAGAATGCCTTTCTCTGTACGCACATGCACCAAGAGATTCATTAGTCTTCCTCCCTAACGGAGGTCCTTTTCCTTAATATTCCTTTGTAAAAACTGAACAGAAGTATTCATTTAGACAGTCAGCTAGCCCATTTTAAATTACATTTTATTATCATAATGCCCAAAAATGACATAACAGGAGGTGTTATCTCAGCCTTATAGCTGCAGGTCTCCAAGAACAAGGGTTCTCAACCAGAGGTAAGCGTACCCCTAGGGGTATGCCAGGAGTTATGCGGGGATACAGCATTTCGCTGACAAATACCGGCCATGCATTTGCCAGTATTTGTCATCGCAGGGCGGGGATTGGACACCACAGTCACCGCGGCAGCTCACTATAGTGTACCGTGAGCTGCAGTGGCTGCTGGGCCTGATGTATGACATCCCTGACAATGTGCGGAGCCGGAAGGACAGCGCAGAAGGATGTCACTCGTCAGTGCGGCCCTCTGACTCCCGCCGAACGGCATAGACAAAGGCCTGGGAAGAATGTTAAACTAAGTGTAACACCGCAATATGGGAGGGTGTTATTGTATGTATCTCATATATTGGCCTAGGGGGATCGGAGAGGAGAATAATGGCACAAGGGAATTAATATGGGGGGGGGGTGAATAATGGCAAAAGGGGATCAGAGGGAGGGGGGAATAATGGCAAAAGGGGATCAGAGGGAGGGGGGGATAATGGCACAGGGGGATTCATATGGAGGAGGGGGATAATCCTTATCCCCCCCCCTCTCAATCTTAATCCTTTTATCCGATTATGGCAAAAGGGGATCAGAGGGAGGGTGAAATAATGGCACAAGGAGATTAAGTTTCGCATTAGAAAGGTAAGTACACGCCATTATGAAATTAAGTACTTTTATTACTTATTTTGTCCACGGGTACGCCTCGCATGTAAGTTCTGCACAAACTTACGCGAAAGGGGTACCTGCGGACATACTTTCACCCATTGGGGGTACAGTTGCGAAAAAGGTTGAGAACCACTGTCCTAGAAGCTGGAAATTAAGATAATGGATCAATAACAACCTCAGGACCCTCGTACACATGTATATCCGGCATGGCTAGACAGGCTTCAGGTTGTGTCAGTGGAGGAGATCAGAAAGAAGTCAGATCGGAAAAGGGACAAATTCCTTTGTGATAAAAGCAATTACGACACAGACGCAGTGTTCACTTGGAGAAATCAAAAACCTGCAGGAGTTAATCAAAAAGGGAGAAGGAGAAAATTTCTAAAGAAAAAACAGAAGTCCTGACTATTGGACCACAGACTCTGATACGAGTGCATCGGATGAAGCCAACAAGGAAACAACTAGGGATCAAAAGTCGAAAGATAAAAAAGATGAAGCCCCTTTAGGAGAAAGATTAGGAGGGGGAAGCATAAGAGGAGGAATGAACAGATACCAACAGAAGGGAAAGACAGTGTCGTGGCAGGAGTAACTAGTACAGACAATGTCATCAATATCGGAACAAAAAACAACAGAGCGCTTCTGTGTGCGATCTTCCAGACCAAATGGGATAATGTGGGATAATGAGGAACGCACTCACCTGGTCAGGTTGTGCATATTCCAGGCACAACGCTGATGTGGGCTTAATGTAACAACTGCTGCGGCTTCCCACGCTGGATCCACCGGCGTGTAAGAGACAGTGAAGGAGGAGGAAATCGGAAGCTGAGATCGCGCTGTTGCAGAGAAGATTCAAGGATACTGGTAGAAGTCTTAATTTCTTTTATTCTATTCACACAACGCGTTTCTGGATATTAATAATCCTTTCTTCAGGCGTGATACAAAACACAGAATGCAGGAGATATATATATAAGGGAAGTGACGTATCGCACCTGGATAACAACACGCCCACAATTCTCACACAAGTAAACATAATGGATATTATTAATGCTACATATAATCACTAAATAATAAATCCACTATATTCCACAATAGATAATAAACCTGTCCAATAACAGAAAGGATTATTTTACAAAAAAATGCAATAATGTACAAATGCATAAAAACACATTGATACATAAAAAACACACAATAAAACCTACATTAAAAGGCCGTTTTTTCTATACACTCATTTAACCCCTCGGGCCACCCGCCCTGTCCTCACCCATACCACCACGATAATACCTATTATCAGTCCGAAGCGGGACACACTACCGCATTATTTCCCACTGAAACATCGACTGTCTACAGTCACCAAATCAATAGCCACGTCATCTCTCTCTTTGATTCCACATCTGGAAATAAATTCACCAACATTAAAAAGTACAAAAAGAAAAATAGACCACGGGGATGCAGGGGGGGCCGCAAAAAAGGAAACATATTTAACATATCATCACATGTATTGGGTGATAATGAGATTTCCCTTTTAGCCAAGGGACTCTCATTTTGTCCCTCTACTGCTCCGGACCCTTTTCAGTTGTTTTTGGATTTGAATGAATATATTCGCAAATTGGCCCTCACACGTTTTTTTTGTTTTTAAGGAAAACAAAACAGGTAAACTTGAAGCAAATATTCCGACTAATGTTGATGACCATGACAATATTGATATTTTAGATGCACGTGGTAAACATATGGATGTGCACAAAAAATCCACTTTTTTTCCTCTGGGACACAGAGGCAATTTTGTGGAGACATTTTACTCATTGGTGGGGAA